>NW_022196899.1:24419120-24424287 GCF_008632895.1 Mastomys coucha
AAAAAAAAAAAAAAAAAAAGACCACACCGACACTTCAGAAATGTGTATGCTGCAATTCTACTCAAAATAGCTTGTATTTCTCTAGACTAGTTACAGGGAATTTGGCATCACCTCTGCCTTTTGCATTATACTCTCTTTCTGTGAAACCACCAGTTCATGAAATATCCAATGTGTGAAACAATTCTTTCTTTTCTTTCTCTCAAGAAAAAAAAGAAACAAACAAACCAGGGACTTTATATAATGAAAAAGAAAAAAGGTTGTTATACTATATGCAGATTTTTAAATGGAAAATACTTTTACTTTAAATAAAATTGAGAATATTGTTGACAAAAGTAATAATTATGCATTTACAGTTGCTTAATGTTAAATTGGTTGAAAAAAAACTGACCTTTTGGAGGAAATTTTTTCTAAGGTTCAAGAGGAATAGGAACTGTGACCCAAGTGATTGTTAGAAACAAACTTTCAATTTGGAAATTCACACACAGCAGTGGAAGCCTAGTTCACATGAAAAGGTGTCGGTCATTTACAATTCCCAAGATTTGCAAGAGTGTCTTCCCAAAGCATGCAGGATGTTCTAACCGGAGAACAAATGTGTGGTAACACCTTTAATGAACGTTTTAAAAGTTGCCTATGTAGCATCATTTGTCCAAGTCAATACCAATGTTGGAGTTGAGTGCAGAGCACACAGTGAGACTATAGTTCCAGGGCAAGGTCATTACTTTGCCATGTGTTTCTGTGAGACATGACATAAGAATTTGGCTACTAGAAGCTTCCATAGTACTTGAGCGGGGAACACAAGCAGCCCAAAGCACAATGTCCAGGGATCAAAGGTAGGAAGGGAAGAAATTCATAGGAGGTCTCTTAAAATGGAAAATACTTGGATTTAAATGCCTGATTTATATTTGCCAGTCTGAAATCCTGGATATAACTCCCCAAATAAATTCTCTAAAAGGATTTTAGTGTCTGGTATGCATTTGACTTGTTAAAATATTGCTGTATTTGCTCATTGATTATAAAATAGTGTTTGTGGTGGGAAACTGAGATGGTATAGTGGTTTGGAAGAGGTGTTCTCAGCCCTGGCTCCTAAAATGATGACTCTGAGATGAATTAGTTTTAATGAAATGCCTAGGTCATAAACGTTGGCTCATTCCCTGACTACCTCTTAACTTATTTAACCATTTAATCTATTTTGTGTCTACCACTTACCTAGTGACATTTCCTTCAGTCCCAGCCTGCATCTTTCTTCTTGTCTCATCAAGCATCTCCCTCAGCATCTCTTAGAGTTCCTCCCTGCATGTTCACCTTTGTCTCCTTGGCCCATCTCCTGTCTCATTTCTCATCTCTCCAGATGTCTCTCTTTTATCTCTTGCTATTTCCCAGAATCCTCTCTCTCCCTGACAGTGTCCCACTTCCTACTCCCTGCCTCAGATCATTGACCATTAGCTTTTTTATTGAAAGGTGATGTTTATAAGAGATTCTCTCTACAGAAATCAATCTATTTTTTTGCATATGGTTTAAACATTCTATCTGCAAAGCAAATATTGCTAGCATACCAGGCACTTGATACTATAGCAGTGATTTCAGTGTTCTGTCCTCAGAAACCTATTTCCAAGTTTCTGTCTAGAATTAAGATAGTCTTTAATATTAAATTGAAAACATGCCGGGCGGTGGTGGCGCACGCCTTTAATCCCAGCACTTGGGAGGCAGAGGCAGGCGGATTTCTGAGTTCGAGGCCAGCCTGGTCTCCAGAGTGAGTTCCAGGACAGCCAG
Source organism: Mastomys coucha (assembly GCF_008632895.1). NCBI lineage: Eukaryota > Metazoa > Chordata > Mammalia > Rodentia > Muridae > Mastomys > Mastomys coucha. The sequence continues at coordinate 24,420,891 of NW_022196899.1, forward strand.
GGCTATACGGAGAAACCCTGTCTCGAAAAAAAAAAAACCAAAAAAAAAAAAAAAAAAAAAAAAAAAAGAAAACATAAAAATACTATTTAGGGTCAGAAACAGAATATTTACTATAAAATAAAAATCATTGAAGGAACAATACAAATCACAAGAGAATGGTAAATTATCAAATAAACTGTTAAGTAAATGTTTATCAATCTTGAGGAAATCCATTTAGATACTCAATTCACACCATTTACCAAAATAGATTTGGGGAGATATTTCAATGTTTTTCAAAGCTACTGAAAAACTGAAATGAAAAATGGGATGATCTCCAATCTCTGAGGAGGGAAAGCACTTTTACAATTAGATCTAATAGAAAAATCACAAGAGAGATGGTGCTGAGAAAACTGCTTTTATAGCTTCTGAATGTTAGAGAAACTGAAGAAAATGAGAGCGTGAATCACGATGTCTGAAATTACATCAAAATAACACATTTCCATCCTTACTAAAACGATACTTATTAATGAGATAAACCTCACTAGATAAATAAGGAAAGACGATAAAGAGGATATTGCCACCTGAAGAAACATCTTAAAGCATCCTCCTCATTAGAAATCAGCAAGAAATGAATGCAATCAAGATGCAGTGAAGTTATAAATTATAAGATATGATAAAATTAAAATACAATAAATCCATACACACTGTTATAGTTTTGTTGAAAGAAGTACAAAGTATTATATACATTTTTGGAAGAATTATGTGATTATAAAATACAACAGTATATGAAATCTAACAAATGTTAGATAGGATCAGATATGTTTGAATTGGTATGGTTATAGACTTAAATGGAGTAGAGGTTGGAAGGCAGGGTAGGGGTAACTAACATTAAAGACCTTCTCAAAATGTTGTAAGAAAAAATACTCCCACAAAAACATCTCATAATACAAACACAGATATAAAGAGTTTAAGTGGAGTTACCATATAATGGGGTTAACAGTGTCCTTAATAGATATCAAAGGCTAATAAATAGCAGGAATTATTTTGGAGTTGTTTGTCACATGTTACAAGTTTTTATCATTGCTCTTAGTTAGTTACCCTCTAGAACTTAACAGTAAGACCCTATTACTAGAGACACCACATATATGTGGAAGAATCGAGTCTGTGTTGAGCTAGAAGCATTACCCCTACTGGCTTGCATTCATAGTATTGGGAGTGCAATGTGGGCTACTGGAGGAATAAAATGAACAACAGACTTACCCTGCTGTGAACAGTGAGAGTTACAATGATAGCTGCCTTAGCAAGATATACTCACTTCTGTAATAGTGGCATGAATGTCATGAAAGTAACCAATCACATTATGAATAGATATAATGTCTATTCTACAAGATTGAACCAATTGCTGACACAGAGCCAGTGGCTTGAGTTTTCATAGGCTCTGGGGGAGAATCTACCATTCTCACTCTGCTAAATGGAGATGGTATTAAACTAATTCCTAATGACATATCAGACCAACACATTACTGCATCCTCTAACCTCATCAGAGAACTGATTTTCTGCAGTAAATGGTGTTTAATATCAAGATCCATAACTGGCCAGCATGGAGAGACAAAGAAATTACAAAATGTTCAGCCCAAAATAGAACATCTATGTCACAGTCTCTCTTCCCAAGGCTTAGAGTTCATTTCAGAAGAAAAGATAGAAATATAAGAGCCAGAAATGGCTGATAAATACAAATAAATAATGTTTTCTATAAACAACAGAACATTTGCACATATGAACTCACAGTGGTTGCAAAAGCATGCCAAAGATCTGTGAAAACCCAAGCCAGACAGATCCCAGTGTTGGTGGGGCATGGGGGAAGTAAGCCATGAAGCTATGGAGCTATTGATAACTAGTAGCTGACAGTAAAAAGAAAGTCAGTTTTACTTAAGGGCACAGCCCCTGGTATGTACAATACACTCAAAGTGGGTGGACCCACACCCATGTGTATTCAGCCAGTACTAATTGGACTGGATAATTAAAAAAAAAACATGAGGGCACAAATTGGAAGCTTATGGAATAGGCTTAGATCTGGGTAGAATTGGAGAAGGGATTAAATATGGTCAAAACACAATGTTTGGATAAAAATATTCATTAAAAATATATATGCTCTTACTTCTTTGAAAATCTAATAAAAAATCACTAAGATTATATGACTTTGTCTATACTCCTACTACGAACTTTTGAAGAGGTGAAGCAATATGTCTGCATGTATGTAAAAGCAAAAATCACATGTGAAATCTATCATTCAGCCTGACTTGCCTAAAATGTAGATCTCATGCAATCAATAGTTGTTGAATGAGGAAAACAGAAACATATACCAAGAACAAAACACTTCCCCACTGCAAAGATAAAAAATATCTGGAAAAGAACTATAGCTGGACACCAAAACCTTTTATTAGCATGGTGGAATTGTAGGTGGTTATTTTTGGACTATGACTCTCCTTGTACTACTGTTATCTTATACATATGGACTTTTTAAGTTTTTTCTGGTTGTTGTTAAATTATGGTATGTGGGGAGTGGTCTTTGTATGTATATGTATGTATGTGACTCTGTGTGTGTGCATGTGTGTTTTTGCATGCTCATGCCACAGTACACAAGTTGGTCTTCAACTTTCAGTAAATCTTTTTCGTCTGTCACTTAACTGTTGAGATTAAAGGCCAGTGCGCCACTGTCATATATTTTTAATTAAAATCATAAGCATAATAAGCATATGATTTAGGACCATGTGCCATTTTAATTTAAATCTTTTTAAGTTGTATGTAACACCTTGGTGGGCTCTAATTTTCAATTTGTCCCTTCTGGAGACATCAGTGAAGTATAATTCATGATGTATTTCTTCTGCTTCTTCATTAGATCAACCCCAAATATTACTGTAGAGGAAAGAGAACTATGAGAAAGAAGCTCTATGATGAAGTCATGGAGATGCTTAAGGGATGCCTACTGTTTTTACAGTGCTCCCATTGTCGGTTTTCCTATGTGCAATTATATCCAGTACTCCAGCAGATGATCTTTAGAGAAGCCACATCAGAGCCTAGAGACTCAAAGGTACCTATGCCTGCTATCACTGGCAGATTTACTCAGGATATTCTGTAGAAATTCAAACTATCTATACTGAGGTGGTGCTACAAAGAGTGAGGATCATCTAGATGTTGTCAAGCGTGTTGGATCCAGGACTGACTGGACTGCAGGAGCTCAAAGCCAGTGCATCTGACAGGATTCTCAGCTCCTTGGGTCAATGCTAGGAAGCTCTATGGAAGGCTGCGACTTATTCCCAGACTAATCCTGACATAGTCTTAAACACATATTTGATTTCTACTCTTTTCTCTTGGTATTCTTCTATCTGTCACATAGTCGAAGTTCTGATGTATCAGT
>NW_022196899.1:24424305-24438503 GCF_008632895.1 Mastomys coucha
CCCCCCCCCCCGACTCCCCACCAAGTATAACAAGTGCATTTAAACAAAATCCTTTTGGGGATAATACCTAATTTAAGAAGGAGAGAGGCATTTTACTTACCAGCTCAAATGAACTGAGTGACTTCTAAGTGTTGCATTGAGTTGGTATCTGACATAATAAACAATGTATCACAAATAGCAAGTTTACCATTGGTCTAGCATGGGGTCAACCACAGCCTACGGTTGTTTGGCAGCTTCCTCTGAATTGAAACATTCTGTCTTGGAGGGAAAGAGACCAAGAAATAAACAAATGGTCTCATACCTGGGAAAGAAGAAACTTAGAAAGTTCTGAAAGAAGCTTCCTCCCCATTACTGTGCTAAACAACAGATGGGGGAGAGCACTGAGGATCTCAGCTCCAGAACGGATATTCAACTGTGAAGCTGGTAACAGCTGTGTAGACATCACCACTGGGGCAAGTTCCTGTGTATTCACCAGATCTGGGTGAGTGGGTGTTTAGGTGATGGATGCACATGCTCTGTGAATCTACCCTGCTCTTGCAAGTAACACCCCACCCACATTCCTATTAGTAATTCTAGTAAAAGCTCATTAGTTCACCAAATTGGACTTTAGTGCAATCACTGCTTTGGTCTGCTATAGCTTCTTTTACTTAGGTGAGTAGGATGTGTGTGTGTGTGTGTGTGTGTGTGTGTGTGTGTTTTCTCTCTAGGAAAATTTTGTCATACAAAACCTATATGGGATGTGGGGCAACCAGGCCCTACCTCATAAACAAGATTATTTTATTGGATGAAGAAGACCTATTTTGCTACATGTCACAAATCACATATATTGCTGGCCAAATGTAAGTAGCTGCTCAGCAAGCATGAATGGAGTTAAGAGAAGAGGGAAAGGAGTCAGGTCATAGGTCTAGGGAAAGGAGGCAGAGAGGAAGGGCATGATGGGAAGGGGATGATGGGGAGTGGGAGAGAAATGGAAAGGAGGTGGGGGCAAAGGGAGAAGGGAGAGAAGGAGGAGGAGAAAGAGGAAGGGAAGAGTGGGAAAAAGACAGGGGAAGGGAGGATAAAATGAGAGGGAAGATAGAAGATGACTTTACATAAAACCTAACCTCTCTTTTAAGACTTGTATAATTCTAAGCATGCATGGTTCCTTTGTTGTGATCTGCTTCTGTAATCACCATCTGTGGGAGACAAATGGCAATCATAGGTGAATTCTCCCTAATATTCCCAATTAAAGTAACAGATGCAATAGACAGCAAGCTCTAAGTCTTGGAAATCCTAGTCAGTGAGGCTTTCCAGGTAGGGGATTAATTCACTTCTGTGCAAAATGTCAGAATATCAACTATGAACATATAGAAATTAAATCTTTCTGATGAGAATCCATTATTAGAAAAAAAGATGGAATATCATTTCTTTCATCATGAAACTGAGAGGTAATTGATATGTTTATTTATTTTACTCTACTGAAACTTTAAGAAGTTTATTATGCCAGGATAGGGAAGTAGGAGTGGGTGGGTTTGTAAGCAGGGGGAGGAGTGGATAGGGGGTTTTCAGGGGGGAACACCAGGAAAAGGGATAAAATTTGAAATGTAAATAAAGAAGATATCTAATGAAAAAAAGGAGTTTATTGTGTTTAACTTAACTGAAGCCTTGTTTTGCGTGTGTGTGTGTGTGTGTGTGTATATATATATATATATATATATATATATATATATATTATGGGAGTATTCTACTATTAATCTGTTTTTCTGTTTTGCTTAGAGAGATAGTGTTTTTACATTTCAGACTGGAATCCATGTAGCCACATACCAGAGGATAGCCTTGAACTTCTGATCCTCTTGTCTCAGGCAATAAAGTGCTAGGATTCCCAGCATGTACAATGATACTGGGATCATTCCCATTCTTTAGTAACTACTAGTGCTCCCTGATGAATTGCACCACAGTTACACTGTCCCACAGGTTTGAGGGAAAGAGTGTAGTTCAAAGTTCAAAAACTTATGTGTCTATCTACTGAAACACCCAACTTCTCTAAAGGCAGAAATATTTATGATAATTTGATGGCTGTAAGTTGTATTCTACAGAGATATTTGACAGCTACCAGAGACAAGAAAAGTAGATAAGCATTTTGACACCTACATGTTGTTTCCCCCTGAAACCTGAAGATTTTCACAGCTAGCTATGATCCCATGTGACAGCTATCCTTGAATGTCACATTGACATACCAAGTAAGAGGATATATGTTAGGGTCTTAGCTGACGTATTGCCTTCATTCTATCCCGCTCTAAGTCACGCCAACCTTGGGCAGGTTGGCCTGCCTGGGTTGCATAAGGAAACTGGCTAAACTGAAGCAGGAGCAAGCCAGTAGGTAGCACTCCTTCACACTCTCTGTTTCAGTCCCTGCTTCCCAGTTCCTTCCCTGAGTCCCTGCATTGGCTTCCTTTGAAGATGTACTCTAACTTATAAACTGAAAAAAATCCACTTCCTCCTCATTTTGTTTTTGGTCACTGTTTTATCATAGCAAAAGAAATCACACTAGAACTCTGTAATATGGTGGCAGTTTTCAAGGTGTAAACACCTGACTGAAGGTTTCCAGGGGAGCTTCATAACTCGGGTGCTGACACAACCCACTTACCACTGGGCTGTCCGCAGAAGTAGGAGCAGTGTCAGAGGATGCAGAAGCCTTCTTGGAACCACACATGGGGAGTCTGAAGTGGAAGTGGCCTTCCATGGGAGTTGGAATGGGAATTTAAAAAGCCCTGTGCTTGAAGGCATTCTGAAGATACATCTCGCCCGGATGACTTATAACTGACGACAAAGACATGCAGTTGCTTCAGCTATTCTAGCTATCTGCAGGTGAGAAGTTTGTTTTAAATAGCCCTGAGTATTCATACCTTGTTTCTCAAGCATTAGATATCATTGAAATTGTTTAACTTTAAATATCCCCAAGAAGAATTCAGAATTGTAGGATAAGGTCAAGGTCACTTCAAAACTGCCAAAGAGATTTTCATAAGAGAGAGATATGTGTATTTTAAAATACCACCTCAGTGTTCACACAATGAGAAATAGCCAGTCACAGGGTGGCCTGCAAGGACCAAGCTAGTTCTGATCACAAAAGGATGTGTCCTTGTTGTTTTAACATTTCAAATGTCAAACCATCAAATAAAACTTTTTGATATCAAACAGAATGTGGGAATATTTTAGAAATTCCTTTTTCTATGTATCTTTAAATGACAATTCATCCACCTTGGAAAAAATATAAGTATCAGAAAACTCAGGTCCACTTATCAGGAGTCAAGAATATAAGGAATTGAGGCAAGTGGCAGAGAGTCTGACAATGAATTTAATAACTAACAATTTGGTACAAAATTGAAATCAAATGCATTCCATCTACAGGATGTTTAGTATTGATTTTTTTCCTCTTCCATTTCAATAATAAGATGTTAAATTTCTGCGTGAAATAACTGTAGACACTGGAGAGCTCATCTGTGAGATTTTAATTTTAAGAGTTCATGTAAATGAAACAAAGCAGAAACGTTTGTGTCAGCGACTCTTCAGTTTGCAGTTTTTTACCCGACCAACCAAGAAACAAGGTATGATCATGTATGCTTCTGGAGCTGGAACTCTGTATCAAATGCCTTATTCTATCTATCCATGAAAACCCAGTCAAAGGCTGAGGATATAACTCAATCAGGAAAGCTTTGCCTTGTAAGGATGAGGACCCAAATTTCATGGCCAGAACCCATTTGAAAAGGTAGGTGCAGTAGCACAGGCTTGTAATTCAAAAGCGTGAAGACTCTAAGGAGACACAGCCAGATCCTGTAACTCGATAACCAGCTAGTGTACTTACTTAGTGAAGCTCCAAGATAATGAGATTGTCCCAAACAAAAAGTTGGAAGGTTTCTTGGAGAATGACACTTGAGGCTGCCCTCTGGCCCCTACATACATAGGCTCACACTTGCACATCATTCTTCCCCAAATCATATACACTTCTGTACCAATATGCATAAACAAGACAATCTAGTCTAGAGAACTGTTTATTAACTGGATAAATGAAATAATGTCTTCACCCTTAGTCTAACAGCCTAGAATGGGTGAAATGGGTAGAATTTGCTTACCAAGTTATATTAACAAACCTGGCTCATTCAGACATCAAAGTTTGAATCAAAAGTGGTAATTCCCCTGATTTTTTTCTGGCCTTTTAATTTATTATGAACAACAGATAAATCACAACATCACATATAATCTCACATCACTCAACAAAAAGCCTTTGGGATTTAGATCACTAACTGACAGGAGAACTTAATAGTTACTAATGGAATCCTAATGGAATGAGCTATAATGGACAAATATAAACCAATCAAGTCAAGGATCACCAAGAATACAATGAAAATCACAACAGAATCAGCAAAATTAGACACCTCTAGAAGAACAAGGGGGCTAAAAAAGTAATACACAAGAAGCACTAAATGAACTCAGCAGAATGTGTTTATGTGTGCCTATGCATACATATATGAACAATAATAAAGAAAGAGAGGACATAAATTTGAGAGGAAACATGGAAGAGGGGTATGGGAGGCATTAAAAGGGGTAAGGTAAGAGAGAAGTGATATAATCATATTTTAATTAAAGACCTTACCACATAATAATTGTAGTCTATAAGGAAGACAATTAAGTGTCTTAGTATTCTGTTTCTCTTTTTAAAAAGCTTATTCAGTGCCTAGATACCTACCCACAGCTACAGCCTACTTGCCTTCCAGGAGGACCACAGTAATCAAAGACTCAGGGGATAATATCCACCAAATACCAAATACTGACACCAGCTAGGACAAACATGGGCCCAGCTGACGTGGGACCCACCTCCCCACCCCCCACTCATGCTTTACCTTTCTTCTGGCCAACTTCCTAACTGGGCCAGATCTGTGGCCAAATATCTTCCCACCTCTACCGCCTATGTGCCATCCAGGAAACCCACAGTAGCCAGGGACACAGGAGCCCTGCACTAATCAGAGACATAAGGGGCCCATCCTAACCAGACAGCACTGCTTGCCTCCAAGGTGTCTGGCCCTACCTGCTTCCAAGGAGGCTGGCTATAGTCAGAGACACTCAGGCCAGTTAACACCAGAAATAACCAGATGGCCAAAGGTGAGTGACAGATCATAAACAACAGAAACCAATGCAATCCTGCATCACAAGTACCCAGTTCTCCTACCACAGTAAACCCTGGATACCCAAACACACTTGAAAAACAAGATAATGACCTAAAATCCTATTTCATAAAGATGACAGAGGAATTTAAGGAGGATATAAAGAACTCCCTTAAAGAAATACAGGAAAGCACAGTTAAACAGGTAGAAGCCCTTAAAGAGGAAACAAATAAATCCCTTAAAAAATATAAGAAATACAACCAAGCAGGTGAAGGAGTTAAACAAAATGGTCCAAACAGGAAAAATGGAAATAGAAACAGTAAAGAAGACACAAAGGGAGGCAACCCTGGAGACGGACAACTTAGGAAAGAGATCAGGAACTGCAGATGTAAGCATCACCAACAGGATACAACTCTCTGCTCAACAATAACTTAGTCAGAATAGAAATAGAGGAAGAAAGAAATGAATGAAAACAGATCCATATTTATCACCCTGAACAAAGCTCAAGACCACGTGGATCAAGGACCTCAACATAAAATGAGATACACTGAATCTAATAGAAGAAAAGTGTGAAAGAACCTTGAACTCATTGATAAAGGGGGGAATTTCCTGAACAGAACACCTTAGAGCTCAGACTGTAAGATAAACAATCTATAAATGGGCCCTTGTGAAACTGAAATGCTGTAAGCTAAAAGAAACCATCAATAGGACAAATTGGCAGCCTACAGATTGGGAAAAAGTCTTCACTAACTCCACATCTGACAGAGGGCTAAATCCAAAATATATGAAGAACTCAAGAAGTTAACCTCCAAAACCCCAAATAACCTAATTGAAAACTTTGGTACATAGCTAAACAGAGAATTCACAACAGAAGAATCTCAAATGGCTGGAAAGAACTTAAAGAAATGTTCAAAGTCCTTCGTCATCGGAGAAATGCAAATCAAAATGACTCTGAGATTCTACCTCACACTAATCAAAATGGCTAAGATCAAAAACTCAAGGGACATCACATGCTATCAAGGATGTGGAGAATGTAAATAAAGAAAATATCTAAAAAAAAAAAAGAGTCATCAAAATTATCATCAAGGAAACCCCCTAAAAATACAATTTCCAATAGCTGTTTATCTTAGGGAAGAGAGCTTTCTAAATGAAGTCCCTTGCACAGTTTTGTACATGGGAACAGGTATAATATGTACATTGTATAGTTGTAATGTGTCATAATTATTCATCATAATTTATTTTGATCTTGACCTTAAGAACATATCCATACATATGTTTATATATTATATATGAGTATATACATATATATGTGTGTGTGTGTATGTGTGTTTGTATATGCATACACAAACATTTGTATAGTATGGTATAACTTGTAAAAAGGAGAATAAAAGGGGGACTATGATGAGGAAGGAGAGACTGATGTAAAGTGCCCTGGATGCGTTAAAAGATATAAAGTTAAGCGTTTTGCTATTTTCAACTCTATCATTGATTTTTTCTTATCATTCCCCTTTTGTGGTAGCTAAGTGCAAGAAATACATATCAGATAACAAATAAAAAAAATATATTTGAATGTCTCAGCTTCACCATGGCTATTCTAACTACATGGAACTATACTGAGATGTATAGATTTGGGGGGCTGGTTAATTTTGGTGTGATTTTTTTTCAAATGCTTAACTTTAATAAAAGTTTTAATAAAAAAAAGGATGAGGAGAAAGATGAACACTCCTCCATTGCTGGTAGGATTGCAAGCTAGTACAACCATGCTAGAAATCAAGCTGGCAGTTCCTCAGAAAACTGAAAATAGTTGTACTTGAAGACCCAGCTTATACCACTCTTGGGCATATACCCAAAAGGACATTTGCTCCATCATGTTCATAGCAGCCTTGTTTATAATATCCAGAAGCTAGAAAAAAAACAGATGTCCATCAACAAAAGAATGGATTCAGAAAATGTAGTACATTTACACAATGGAATACTGCTCAGCTATTAAAAATCAAGGACATTGTGAACTTTGTGGGCAAATGGATGGAACTAGAAAATATCATCCTGGGTTGGGTAACTCAAACCCAAAAGGACATGTATGATAGGTACTCCATGATAAGTGGATATTAGTCAAAAGTACAGAATACCTAGGATACAACCCACAGACTGTAAGAAATATAACATGCAGAAATGTCCACGTGAGGAAGCATCAATCCCTCTTTGAAGGGGGGAAGAAAACAATCATAGGAGGCAGAGGGAGGGAAGAACCTGGGTGGAAGAGGGGAGAAGAGGAGGGGAGGGGTACAGGATTAGATGGGGGGACACAGGAGAGAAGCCCAGAGGGCCAAGAGAATGAATGGAGATAAGCAGCCCTGGGGATGGTATATGGGGGGAAAATAGACCCAGGAGGTGAGAGACTCTCAGGACTCAGTGAGGGTGATCTCAGCCAAAATGCTCAACATTGGGGTGAGTGAACTCAAAGATTCCACCTCCAATAGATAGGGCCTCAAGCACAGGGAGAGGATTATTAATTCCCAGTCAAAGTTTCTGACCCAGAACTGTTCCTGTCTAAAAGAACTGCAGGGACAAAAATGGGCAAGGAACTGAAGGAAAGATGGCCCAGTGACTGACCCACTTGTGATCCATCTTACGGGAGAGCACCAAGTCCTGACATTAGTACTAATATCCTAAGATGTGCTTACAGACAGCAGCCTGGCATTGTTGTCCTCTGAGAGGACCTTACCAGCATCTGACTGAGACAGAAGTGGAAAATTACACCAAACCATTGAACTCAAATGGGAACCACTATGGTTGAATTGTAAGACCCTGATGAGCCTTAGCTTACTGGAGACACCCTGAGTGAATCACATGGAGTCTGATCGATGCAAAGTCCATGAGGATTTTTATTTCAGTGCACTGAGGCCACCCCAGACCCTCAGGAAAGGAGGCGACCCCACAAAGCTTGTTCAGTGAGCTTTTATACAATTTTCAGGGCAGCAGCCATTAGACCCAATGTGATTGGTAGAACAGTATGATTTTTTAAACTGATTGGTCTTTAGGGAATGAGGTGGCAAGGGCTTCCCTTGTCTGAAGGTGGGCAAAAGTCTTGTGGAATGTGTTCCCATCCGGAAGGTTGTTTCTCACCCAGTGATCTGAGGAATGTTAATTAGCCTTTCCCTTCCAGAAAGTTACACTACCTTCCTAAAGTTCCTGAGCTTACCTTATTAAGGAAATTCCTGGCCTCCCTGTGTTTTTCTGAGATGTCCCTGTCAACTCAGATCTTACAGAATTAAGGGAAAGATTGTAGAAGCTGAAGGGGAGAGCAAACCCATAGGAAGACCAGCAGTCTCAACTTACCCAGATCCCAGGGAACTCCCAGAAACTGAGCCATCAACAAGGTGCATACACAGGCCAGTCTGAGGCTCCTGGCACAAATATAGCAGAGGTCTACCTAGTCAAGTTTTAGTGGGAGAAGTTGCACTTAAACTTCAAGAAACTTGGGGTCCCAGGGAAGGGAGAGGCAAGGTAGGGGAAGTTTCCTTTCAGAGTCAAGGGGTAAGAGGAATGGGATGAGGAATTGTGGGAGACGGGACCAAGGAGGGGGTAACTACTGGAAATTAAATAAATATACTCAAAGGTGTTTAGTTGGAACTAGATAAGGGAAGTACCTTAGAAATACGTACTTCAATTTCTGGCACAAAGTAAGGACTCAATAAATAATTGTTATGGTTTAGACTTTTAAAATATCCCCAAATAGTTTGAAGGCTTGGTCCCCAGCTAAAAAGTGATTAGCTCACCCTTGAGTTTATTCCTGAATGAGATACTGAAAGATTAGTTGGTGGAAGTAGGGTCACTGGTCGTTTGCCAGTGAAGATATATTTTATATTAATAGTTATCTGTCTGTCTGTCTCTCTGTCTGTCTGTCCATCTATCTTCTACCTAATCTCTCTCTATTTTTGTCTCCTGTTACTAAGAGGTAGAAAACTTGCTTTTATTAGCCCACCATCATGACTTTAACACAGTCTCAGAGACCGTGAAGCCATTTGAAACCTCTGAAGACAAGAGGCAAAATTAGATTTTTAAAAAACAAAACAAGGGGGCTGGCGAGATGGCTCAGCGGATAAGAGCACTGACTGCTCTTCTGAAGGTCCTGAGTTCAGATCCTAGCAACCACATGGTGGCTCACAACCATCCTTGATGAGATCTGATGCCCTCTTCTAGTGCGTCTGAAGACAGCTACAGTGTATTACTCTGGAGTGAGCTGGTTGGAGCTAGCTGGGTCGGAGCAAGCAGAGGTCCTGAGTTCAATTCCCAGTAGGCACATGATGGCTCATAAACATCTGTACAGCTACAGTGTACTCATACATATAAATAAATAAATAAATAAATAAATCTTTAAAACAAAACATAAAAAAACAAGAAACAAATAAAAAACAAGCAAACAAAAAATTGCTCCTCTTAGTATTTTTTTCACAACAGCAAAGACTTGACTCCTCCCCCTTCCCCTCAGCTATCGGACTTCTGGCAGCCTCTGCTTGGAGGCTAACACCTGGGAGCTAAGATAGATGCTCTCTGTTGACTGTTGGTTCATCTTTGAAGAAGCTGCCTGAGTACCCCCACCACCTGAGTACCCCCACTGCCTGAGCACACCCACCGCCTGAGTACGCCCACTGCCTGAAGATCTTCTGAACCTGGGGACCTTGGCACCTGAACCTTTTTTGTAGTATGCAAATATCATGTAATTTAGAGATTTGGTTTCGGTTTCTCCTGTGACTATAAAAACCCTGGCTTATTCTAAGTAAAGTGAAGTCTTGATTGGGCTATTTCAACTTGACTTCGTGTTTTCTCTTTGCATTTCAGACCCTCTATTTCAGCTCCTTTATTCCTTCCTGGCTGAGAGAACCCAGTTCGTGAAACCGTTGGGGAGTTTCACTTGACATGCACAGTAATATCATTAAAGCATGAGTTTTCTTTGGGAGCCTGGATGGTAACAAGTAGGACATATTTGGACTAGGCTTGCTCTCCCTTGGGTAATATTCTCCCATATAGTTATCAAGTGTTATTTTGGGTTACCAGTTAGATGAACTGAATGGCTTTCTGAGTAGGTAGAATCCAGTGGTTTAGATTATTAATCTGAGATTCTTTAACATGGTTCAAACACCTTTTATTTTTAGAAATGCTCCTGTGAGAGTGATTTGGACCCATGGTCACAATTTCCTCAGGATCATCTCAATGCCAGTATCAGGATGGCCAGACCAGATCAACTAGTGTAATAAGATCTTAGTGAAATCAGCCTCCAGGGCTAAAGTATTACTCCCCAGGTTCCATGTATCATACTCTAAATAGAATCACCAATTAATAAGGGAGACAGAGTCACAAATGTCATATCTTCTGCCACCAAACTAAACTTCCAGTACTGGGATTGGGTTATATCTAATTGAGTTGTTGGCCAAAGGGACCTTATGGAAATGGCCAAATAGCCCCTTTTGCTAAGACTAGAGGTTGCTCTCCAGGAACTGACAGAAAGGCTCCAGTTGTTAAAGACAACTAAATAATTCATTGAACATAGGGACGTCAAACTGGTGTATACCTAGAGCCTTCACCACTATGTTCTCTGCATCTTTGGTACAGGAACATATTTTGCTCTCAAAACAAAGACAAACATCAAACTGGCCACAAAACCTTTATCTACAATGGAATACTGCCTGCAAGGTATGTTAGGGGAATGGTGGCACAAGACCTGTAGAAGTAACCAATCAATATCTAATTTGACTTAAGTTCCAGTCCATGAGATGAAACCCATGCTTGACACTGGACCAGTAACAAAGAATCAGAGACTCTACAACCCATGGGCCTAGAGTAAAACCAAATAATACTTATCTAAAAAAAGAAAATTAATAGTAAAATGATTCTCTCAGTGATATCCTGCTATACTAAAGAGATTGAAGCCTTGCTTAGCTATCATCTGAGAAATTTTCTTCTGCAGCAGATGGGCACAAATATAGAAACCTACAGCCAGACATTATACAGAGTGAGAGACCTTGGAACACCCAGGTCTCCATCAAATCCCTCCCTTCTGAGCTCAGGGAAACACTTGGAAGAGGAGGCTAAAAAGTATCAGAGTCAAAGTAGACAGAGGACATCAGGAAAACAAGGTCCTCTAACAACACAAGAAAAGCTCGAATGAAATCACAGATAGAAGCAGTAAGCACAGGGCCTGCCCCGTGTGGGTCTGCACCAGGTCCTCTGTGTATGGCTTCCAGTTTAGTGTTTTTATGGAATTCCTGGCTGGGTCTCTGATTCTTGCTCACTCCCTTAGACTCTCTTTCTTCTCTTCATTTGTCTTGTCCAACTTTGATGTGATAGCTTTTATTTTATCTTATTATCTTTTATTTTGTCATATTTTATTTTAAAAAACACGAATAAGTACATGAAAACCTAGCCACTAGGAGAAAGGAACTGAACTGTCATTTATACCTGATGGAAGAGGAAAAATCAGGTTTTCTTCCAGTAGAGTGACACTGGGTATATCAACTACTCCAGCACATGTCTCCTGCTTAGGAGTAGTTGAACAACATAAAATTGAATTCCACAGTTTTTTCTTTTTTGTTTTCTTTTTTCTTTTCTTCTCTCTCTCTGTCTTTGTCTCTCTGTCTCTGTGTCTCTGACTCTGTCTCTGTCTCTCTGTCTCTCTCTCTCTCTGTCTCTCTCTCTCTCTCTGTCTCTCTCTCTTTCTCTCTGTCCTTTTATTTGGTTACAGGTTTTTTGGTGTGGTTTTATTTTGTTTTCATTGCTTGGGAGTTTTATTGTTGCATTGAATTTTTGTGAAAGACCTTAAAGTGGGGTGAGCACGGAGAGGGAGATGATCTGGCAGGGCATGCAATATGGGAAAAACATGAACAATTTTAAATTTAAAGTTGTTTTAAATGATAAAATATAATAATAACAACAACAAAATAGAACCACAGACACATTTCTTTTTTATATTAAAGTACAATAATTTTCCAATAGCAAGTTGAATTATTTCACATACTGCCTTTCCAGCAAACCTGCGTTCATTACTCATCAAAGCTTACAGCTTGACTTGGAAAGGAAGTATCCACTTTCTAAATGTGCCAATATACTTTTAAAATATCATTTCCAACATGTCCTACACTTAGAATTGCCGACAATGACTTCATTTTCAACATTTTTATATAGGGGAGGAGGAGGTATCTCAAAAGGGCACCAAAACCTCTTAATTTGTGTGATTTGCCTACCTCTTAGAGGGTGGCCAGTAGAACATCCCTCCACTTATCTATGACAGAAATCACAGCAGGTAATCTCCCTGTTGAATTTAGCCATGATGAGTAAAGTTTTAATTGCCAGCTCTTTCTGAGTCCCAGTTTATGGTTTACATTAGTTTTTAAAAATAAAACCTATAAGACCCAAGGCTGGTCTGTCTCAGGTTGCCCTCCACCCCTTGCTGGGGAGCTGGTTCTCCCCCTTCCCACACTCTCCTTTCAGATATATTATAAAAGATTTTCTCCTTCTTCTGGTGACCTGCTCTAATTGGAGCTCCTTTTGTGTCGTGGCCTTTCTGACCACCCCGCAGGCTTTTGCTGTTCGCCTGTGCAAGTCTTTGCTGATCTGCACTTGTTCCATTCAGCAGATAATTGCTTTTTGCATTTCAGATCTTAAAAACAGTCTCTGCTTTACAGATGGCGGGCTCCCACAGCGTCCTTGTCTTTCTTTTCATCTGCATGGCTATCTCTGTGCTTTGCCTTGAACATGGCGCCCTCCCCCAACTTTTAAAGTGATTCCCAGACTTGGCTCTCAGGATTTCACCTCTGAGAGTCAGCAACCAAGGGACAGACCCCTCACATATGCTAAGCCCAATCAATTGGTCTGTTTTATCCATCTCTGAATTCTGCTTCTTTTCCTCTTCTTCCCATTGTAACCCACCATTTTGCCAATTTTGACCCTCAAGGAAGTAGAGTACTGTAATTACTCTACTTGCCACCCAGGGAGTGACTGGTATGCTAGCAGCCTCTTTTATCTGATACCATTCCAATAACTTCAAACAAATACTATTCCCATCATAATGAGCCTAAGAAAATATACCTAGAGCCTTATAATCCAGAATGCTCTGTTCCCAATGGCTGTGTTTTCAAAAACCCATTTTCTCACATTTAAGCTCCTTTTTATAAGAAAGAGTGTCTTTCTTTTATTCTGGTTCAGTTAATCATTTTATTTTTATTTACATATTTATAAAGAGCTTAAGGCACATGCAGCACTTCCAGAGCAATAAAGAGAACTAAAATCAAAACGCAGCCTTTACCCCAAGAGCTCATATTCTATTGTTGTATATTTCCGGCATGTTTCAGAAATATTCTAAATGAGTCTTGCAGGAGAAAGCTTGACTACACAACAGCAACTGTAATATCTGGAGAGCCCAGACAACTGAGAAGTAAATTTATTTTAACCCAGACATAGCTATCAGGGTTGTGAATATGTAAATAATTTCCAGTCTTTCACACCTGAATGAATGGATTATAGCTGGCAGGAAACTGCTTGTATGAAAGATTTAATTAAGACAGAAATGAAAAGAGCTTTCTTAGGACAAACAGGATTATGACATTTCATAGATAACATAGGAAATTTATGGATGTGTCATGTTTCCAAACTGAATGTTGTTTGGTTGGATTCTTTTCTTTCTTTCTTTCTTTCTTTCTTTCTTTCTTTCTTTCTTTCTTTCTCTTTCTTCCTTTCTCTTTCTTTTTTCTGTATGACTTGATGACTATAGAATATATCAAGAAACAAAGTCATGATAGTTATGAAATATTTGCAAACTGGAATGGTAGCATAATAATCAGGAACCTTTGGTCAAGAACATAGTTCAACAGTTGGAGGTTAAGGAATATACATAGCAAGACTCATTTAGAATATTTCTGAAACACTCTGGAAATATATGATAATAGAACATAAGCTCTTGGGGTAAAGGCTGCGTTTTGATTTTGGTTCTCTCTATTGCTCTGAAAATGCTGCATATATATATATATATACATATATATACATATATACATATCTTTATTCACA
>NW_022196899.1:24438513-24450912 GCF_008632895.1 Mastomys coucha
ATATATATATATATATATATATATATATATATATATATACAATTTCAACTTCAGTGAAGCTTCTCAAAACTACATATATATTTATATCCCCCCAAAAGGTAGTTGTGTTTTAGTACAGGTACGGAAGAGAAGGAGAGAGAGTTCTCTAAGAGTAGGGAACACTTTCCTTGTCAGTCAAAACTATATTTGGGCTATTGTTTGACCTGGAACTCTGTGGTGTCCCTGTAGTTCTGAAAAATCTTGGAACCTAGAGATAGCCTGCTTGCTTGTCTGCCCTGTCTGCTCCCAGATCATCTTACAGTTCCTTCACATAAAGCTCACACTGCCTTCAGGTACTAAAATCTTATCTCCTGCTTTACCACAGGATCATGAATTCTTTGATGGTAACTTTGATCCTTGCATCACCAGGGCCCTGCATAGAGTCTGACACGAAGTAGGCTTTACAATAAATGCAGTTGATTCAATAAATAGACTAAAGGATAGATAGATAGATAGATAGATAGATAGATAGATAGATAGATACATACATACATACATACATACATACATACTACATACATACATACATATATACATATATACATACACACATACATATATACATACATAGATAGAAAGAATTAATTGAACTGAACTACTCATAAATGGTAATTTTATGTTCTAACTTTAATCACTATTCATTCTAACTCTCCCAGGAAATCTATTCATGTTCCTCATTTTGTTTCTCCCTAAATATACAGACATCAGTCGAATGATTCTAAAGGGTACAGCATGGATTAGAAATCCTATTTTTGCTCCAAATTAGAACTTGTAAAAGTCTTTTTGAGTCTGCGTCACCAAGACTTTTATTGAACACTGTAAGCCATTGCCACCCTTATGAGACTAAAAATAAATTGATGGACAGCTTTGCTCTTTTGTCTATGGCAACTGTCTTACTGTCTCTGTGTGTTTGTGTGGGTGCACACATGGCAGGCATGGGGGGTGGGTGCTGAGTGTCTTTCTTTGTTGCTCCCCTTTTTGTTTTTCTAATTATTTTTGGAAAAATTCTGTCTCTGAGTTTGGAACACCGGATTTGGGTGATCTGGCTGGCCAATAAGCCCTGAGTTCTACCAGTAGGATTATGGTTACAGACCACTGTATCTTTTGGTTTTAGTTGCTGTTTGTATGTTTTGCAGTTGTTGTTGTTGTTGTTGTTGTTGTTGTTGTAGTTTTCAAGAGTGTTGGGGATCAGGACCCAGCACGGAGGAGTTTACCCATCAGTCTCTGCCTGAGTGCCTCCTCACTATCTTTTGATACAAACATGTTTTCTATCAAAACAGTATCACTTCTCTATCTCCTATGGAAAAAATTTTAAGTATTTCCAAGGTTAAACAAAAAGGAATCATTTAATTTCATTTTACATTTAAAGAGTGAGGTTTCTGAATGCTTATCAATACCATTATTAAAAAAAAAAAGAAAAAGAAAAGAAAAAGAAAAAAACCACCTCACTCTGAGGTATTGTGCCAGATGTAAGAACCAGGGGACAATGAGAGCAAAGGCAGAGTCAGGCTCTCAGCTCAGACTCTAACAAATCTGATGCCTGTGAATGACAAGAGGATGCTTTGGCTGCTTGCCCAACAGCGAGGATCCTGCATCTCTGTCTTCTTGCACTGCCCTGTGTGCTTGTGTGTGGAGTCTGGCTTCCCCAGCTCGGTCACCTTTGGTATACTACTGTTCCTGCCTCTACCAGGTCTTGCTTGTGGAAGGAAAAAATTAAGCTTTCATTCAATGGGTAATTATGAAACAACTTTTAATGTCTTCCTGCAGAGCTACAGGATGGGAGGAGGGCAGGAAATGGTGGCTTGTCAGGAAGAAAGCAACTGAAGTCAGAAGCCAGAAACTACTATGAAGCCTAATTAAATCTGGATGCTTTGTTATGGGGAAAAAAATCATTCACACTTTGCTTTGCAAAGAACAATCACGGTAAAATCATAGACTAATGTGAAGAGAAGGATGGATGGAGAGGAAGATACACTACACTACAGCACACACATACAGAGAGAGGGAAAGAGAGCTTCGTGTGCACACATAATTTCCTTCTGGAAGACACACTCACTTTCCACCTCCTGCTTAGAGCATGCATATAAATTCCCTTCATCAAAGTCAAAACTATTAAGCAGGAAACAAGTTTTGCTATAAAATTCTTTCTAGCTTATAAACAAAAGCAATTGGAGAAATACACAGTTAGTTTTGACTAACCAACGATAACTAAATCTTAGTTTAATTTCAAATACATAATGTACCTTATCTCCAAAAGTGCCGGGATCATTTCCTTCAGTATCGAACAAAACACCCTTTAGACCATCAAAACTTTGTCATTAGGCTGAGGAGGCTGTTCAATGACCAACAGTACTTGCTGATCAAGCACTAGGACCTAAGTTCAGACCCAATACTCCTGTAAAAATATGTGTGTGTCTGTACCCCTGAAATGCCAGCGCTGTATTGGGTGAGGCAAGATGGTTGAAGGTGCTTCCTGCCCTCCAGCCTAGCTCCAAGTGTGGGAAACTACCCTGTCTTAAAAGAATGAGGCAGATAGTAACAGATCTGTCTCTAACATTCTCTTCTGGAATCTGCAAGTGTGCACATGGGCATATGTACCTGTAAGCACGTGTAAATACGCCACCCAGGCACACAAATTCTAAAATAAATTTAAAAATATGAAATAAAATTAAAGTTAAAAATTACGGATGTGATCGCAGCGTTTTGCTGAAGCAATTCAGCAATAATGTCAAATCTAGAGAAATAAAACAATGATTTGTAGTACAGTGTGGCTTTTAACACAGCGCCCACGGGCCACAACGGGAGCATTTATCTTGCTTTAATCCATAAATGATCACAGGTTCATTCCCATCAGATGGCATAATACGTGATCCACCCTTTCCAGACACTCCTGTGGGAAATGCTGCGCTTGTGATCAGTTACTGACTTTCTTTCACTAACTGTCCAAAACACATTTGTAAAAGTCAAATACTTTGGTTCTGCTGTGACTCTAAACTCGGGGCCCTGAAATGTGAAGGGAAGACCAATTGCTTCATTTCACAAGTCCCAGCTCGGGGTAGCAGGATCCCCGCTCACTGATTAGGTTGTAATTTCAGCATAAATGCTCTGCTTGGAGTCCTGCCCAGTCCCTGAATGCAAGAGACCCTCTGGGAAAAAAATCATCTTCTCTATCATTGCCAAATTATTGCCAAAACGGACAACAGGAACAACAAAGAGTCTGGGTATGGAGACAAAGAAGCCTGGCTTTCAGAAGCCACTCCTCTTGCACTTCTGATGGTGGAACAGGAATAGTTACCAAATGACACATGTTTGTGTAGATTATATTCAAAACTCCTTCTCACTGTAAGTTCAATAACGAAAGGAAAATCTTTTGGCTAATTCTTGTAAATACTGTCTGAGTGACACTTTCACAGGTCAGTTAAATGCATGAAAATGGAAGGACAAACATGACTGTCTTAGTGAGAAAGTCAACAACGCAGTGAATTGGAATAGATAACATTTTCAAATTCCATGCAAGTTTTGCTTGAGAGAAATACTCTCCCTCCCTCCCTTTCCCCCCTCTCTATATATGTGTGTGTGTGTGTGTGTGTGTGTGTATGAGTTGAACCCAGGGCCTTGCTTATGCTATGCAAGTATTCTACCCCTGAGCTATGTCACTAGTTCAAGGGAATTACTTTGATCTCTTGTAATCAAATAAAATTTTAATGAAAGGCAAAGTCAAGGCTAGAGCTATTTGTGGGTAGAGTGTTTCGAGAATAAAGGTGAGGTTAGAAACAAAATTATTATAGGCATCATATGTGTTTTTAAAACAGAACAAAAATTACAGGTGTTTCTATTTTTCCAGTCTGCTGTTTCTTTTCTTTACTCTCCTTACCCCATTCTCCACAACTCCACAGAGGACTGGCCAGCTGGAAGATGCAAGTTCATTTACTAGACAAAACAAAAAACAAACAAAAAAAACCCCAAAACCAAAAAGACCAAACAAACAAACAAACAAACAAACAAAAACCCTTGGGTATAATATAATGGGGTAAAGAGTAAATTTTAGAAACATAAGGAAAAATCTGCATGCTGAAGTCTGGCCTTTGCTAAGTATTGTAATGTTACATACTGACCTCCAAGGCCTGGTTGTCCTCAGGGAGAAAGAAAGAAGGAGAAATACTTCACTCCTTAATCTGAAACTATTGGTGTAATAAAAATGTCAACACCCTGTAGCTGGGCAAAGGAGAGAGATAGGCCGAAGTTTGGTTCCAGGGCTTGGGGGTCTGAGTCAGGACCACAAGGAGGAAGGGAGAAAAGGTAGGGGGAGGAGAAGACAGACACATTGGAGTAGGTGATTTGTGAGAACATGGCCATGAAGGTTGGACAGTTGGATATAAGAGCAGCCCAGATGGAATATGGCAAATTATAACTCAACGTTATTATTGAGGAAGTAGACAATAGCAGCATGAAGGGTAGAATCGGCCCAGCTCTAGGGCATTAAAGGCTTATTCTAAATGTAAAACTTGTGTGTCTTTTATCAGGAGCTGAATAATCAAAGGCGGGGTAGAAACCCCCATTGATCTTCAGATGCAGGCCTTACATCCCTTAGCACTTGACCTTCTGCAGCAGTACCATGACCTATCTTGTACCTGTGCTTTTCAGTAGCACCTGGCTAGGACTGAAGCCAGGAATGTCGTAGACACAGGAGTGCTTTCGAGCACACCCTTTTTCTAGTGTCATCTGGAGAGGGAGGGGCGAAAGTTCAAACAGACAGTTACCGCAGCACTTTGGAAGGTTGTAGACAAGACACACACACTCCCAATTTTCTTCCCTAAAATTAATAGGGAATTTAAAAAAAAAAAAAAAAGAACTTCCCCCTTAAATCTGTCTCATTTCCATATCAATGATTACCTTCTCCCTGCCAGGAAGAAGAGAAGAAAACACTCAGGCATGTTTTGATTGTGCTCCTTTCTTCTGTCTTTACCCTGTCAGCTCCTGGCTCATTTTTAGTGACTAAATGATTTAACTCTGCTTATGGCAAACACTTGATATACCTTTTATTTAAACTGAGACTTCAGTGTTTTAAAAAGAGACCTAAGCAAAATATTTCACATACTATTCCTGGGAGAGCTCAGAATTAAATTGTTAAATGTTCTACTATAATGAAATTTAGTATAATCAGCAGGGAAGTAGCTATTGGCCATTTATCAGTTTTTCTAGCAACATTTTTTATGCATGGAAAGCACAATTAGAAAGCGCCACAGGTGGAAAGCCTCATACAGTAATAGCACATTTTATCAGAGCGGTGCTTTTTAACTTGGAAATTTTAGGGCATTTTATAGCAATGGTCTATTAACAATAATAGCTATCAGATCTCTGTATGTTTCAATATGGAAATGTATGTAGAAGGAAGAAAGCACTTAAAGAATTAGCTCACCTTGCCTAGACTCACAAGGTCACTTACTTCTAAATAAATACAAATAGAACAATGTTTAAATTTTATATTTTATATGATATAGAAAAGACATGCACTCATGGAGTTTGGGTATAATGAAATCCTAAAGCTACTGCAACTTTTCCCAGTCCCTTTCCGTTTTACATAGGTATTTAGCCCTCCTTTACATCCCCTCATGAATAAGCTCTTTCTAAGGCACCTCTATTTGCAAGACAAGTGCTTTACCTGGAATTGCCTTTCTGCAGACTGTGTCCCTTGGCTGTCCTAGGGCTTGGGTGGAATCCATGATTCTACAAGAAATTACTTACTGATGGCAAGGTCACTTCAAGTTTGAGTGAACTACAAAATTTGAAAAATGAGACAAGAAGTTTATGATAAGAGCTCACCTTAAGTAAAGGATGAAGTCACTTGATCCCACTCTTGCAGAAGAACATAAGTTGCGATGAAAGAAAAGTCTCTATTTTGTGAGAAAAATGCATTGCAATTTTTTTCCTAAAAATCCTTTCACATTAGAGAATGCTGACATCCCCGAAGCTGAACTACTAGGTTTTCATTTCTCCTTGACCCTCCCTCTCTTGTCTCTTCTTTTAAGTTTTTATTCATAACACAGAAGTAAAATTGGTGTTGGAAGCTTAGGTCAAGTACAGACAGCAGTGTTATTTAAAATAGCTTATGAAAATAATTTTGGGGCAGGATAGCTAAACAGTGGAGGCCCTTGCCACCTAGCCTGGCAAACTAAGTTTGATCCCTGGACCCACATAGTGGAATGAGAAAACCAAACACACAAACACACACACACACACACACATGCATGCATGAATGTATACACAAATGCACACACACACACACACACACACACACACACATGAGCATACAACATAGGTTTTGAAATTGTATAGGAGACTGTATCAACATTTTAAAACTGGAATAAAATAATGTAATAGGAAACACTAGAGAATATTCTATTAAAACAATTGAGTTTGGAAGATATAAGTAAAGATAGAGTGGAATGAGCCTTTCAATAGTATATGTGGGTATTACTGGCCTCCACCAATAATAATTTAGTAAAGAAAATTTAGTCACTGGCAGTAGAGAGTCTCAGATCCAATGAAAGTATGGGTAAAGCTGTATCTTTCTCTAATCTTAAAGTTCTGGTTGATTGTCCGTTAAAACACGTTTTAGTTTTATACATACCCTAACAGTCTTATCTTCTTACCTATTTATTAACTTTCTCATGAATAACTACTGAATCATCTAACTCAACATTGTATTAAGCCACTTAGTGTTGATTAATATGATAGGTGAGATCTTTGACATGGGTTCCTTTTATTTTTATATGGTACATGTATTAGGTAGCATGTTTTAGAGAAGAATGATGAAACAAATATGTAGACCTACACAAAGATTTATTATGACAACTGGCTCATAGAATGCTGGAGTCAAAATAGTCCTTAGCAAGTCTGAAGGCTAGGACAGCCAGTGGCATAGTTTACCCCCAGATCACATCTACAGCCTGAGGTTAGGGAGAGTTGGTGGTAGGCAGTGCTGATGTGAATTTCAGCATGAGAAGGCCTGAGAACCAGAATACCTGATGTTCAAAGGCAGAACTATTAGGAATTTGAGTATGGCACAAGGGCGTGAAACACTCTTCCCTTTTTCTTATAACAGGACACTCAGACTGTTGGCTAAATGGTGTGAATTATGTCTGCCTATCCTGGTGAGAGCAGATTTCAAATCTATTGAGTTATCTATTGGTTTAAATCTTAATCTCTCCAAACACATGTAAACACACTCAGAGTTCCTGTGTCACTGGGTGTCCTGGAACACAGTCAGGTTGAATTTTGATTAATCAACAAATAGGAGTCATACCTTTAGCCGTTTAACAGATTTTTATCAGTAAGATGACTATTTTATAAAACTTGAATTTCACATATGAATATAATGTCATTGAAAACTGGATCTCTTGCTATTTTTCTTCTTTAAACTTATTCAAAATTCCTAGTAAAAAATGTATTCATAGAACTCTTAAAATCACTTCTAGTTCTCCAATTCTACTGACTCTGTTACTGCTTCTCTTTATTTTCAAGCTTAAGCTTCAAGCACCCAATATCACTCATATTTCTCTAAAAATTACCGTCAAAAAGTCAAAAATCCTTGGAGTGATTTTTAAACTAAGCAATGTGTCAGAGGACTGATAGCTAATCTTTTTGCAGGGTGGACAAATCACCCAGGGTGTGAAGTGGTGGTTTGGCTAAGGGACCAATCTATCACTTGCTCATAGGAGGCTCTCCTCCGTGGCCTGCTGGTTTACAATGAGAAACTTAGAAAATGTCAGAGAAAGGGTAAAGGCACAGATATTACAAACTCAAAATAAATACAGTGGTGGTATGAGGCATTTATTGACTTAGCACAAAGCACCATGTGGCACTTTATAGTAACAGCAAGATAATTACATAGGAATTCAATTCACGAGTAACTGGAATCCAGTAATAAAGACAGCAGAACTGGGGATAAACTGAGTTACATTAGAGTCACAGTAAGACCCTGGCTCAGAATTTTCACTTTGCAACTTGGTTTCCATCTGCCTGTTGGCATCATTTTGACTTAGAGTCTACATAAAGCATTCCTTGTGGCTTTACCATTGGGAACAGTTTCTCTCCTTTGATGCTTTACCTAAGCAAGAGAGATCCTAAGGTTGGTCCAAATGCTTATTGGAATGCAACCTGGAAGCAGCAAACTACCGATCCCATTATTCTCGCAAAGAGCAATGATGGAGAGCCTCATGCCTAGACACATGGTGGACATGTGAGCAGCTGCTGTGGCCTGCCTGGTGAGATGGCCTGGTCGATATGTAGATGACATGTATGTGAAGATCCTCCCTGCTTATTCAAGAAGTCCTCTCCAATTTTTCATGTTTAAGCACAAGATTCCTGAATCTACAAGAGGGTAGTTTCTAAACCAGAATGCTTGCCATTCTGGCCAGATCACATTTGCAGCTACTGTCTTGCTCATGTTATGAGAAGCACTTGATAATTCTGATAAGGGCATTGAAATCATCCTTGCCATTGCCCTTGTCATGACACAAGCTTGCTAGACACTTTTACTGCTCAACTCAGCCTTCCCATTTCCATTTTTTAACTGAGACCTGTGGAGTTAAATTCCACCATGAGGCAATTTATAATGAAAGATAGCAAAGTCATATAATAATATGCTTATAAATTACCTTAAACAGAAAGTATGAAACCCTTAATTCATTATATTTTTTAGAGTCCATTTATCTCAATTTAATGTTTTCTTAGTTTATTCAACACTTATAATAGTAATTTTCAAACCAATAAAGGAAATCCAGAGAAATTTGTTAACATAAAAGTTTTTTATAAAATGTTGTAAAAATATTACTATATACAGATTCATTAAAATTTGTAGAGTTATTGACAATTATATTGTTATGTAGTTGAGCAACTTGAAGACAGATAGAATAAAATGTATATTTAATTAAGTCATAAAACTACTGACTGTCAAAGATTCCTGACTGTCAAAGATCTTGGGAAGGAAACATGAAGCAGTGGAATTATGCAGTCCCACTGAAATGGGTAGATGTTTGCAGTGTTCACAGGTTAGAAAACATGAGATTGCATGACACGGCTGAAGGACACATGGGTGTATAGAAGTCAACAAATTACCTCTTTCATTACAGAAAACTGGGAGAGTGAGCATTATATCAATTTATTACCTAATAGCTTGGAAAAATGTTGGGGCTAGTCACCCTTCTGGCAAGGCACTTGCTCTTTATGTGTGAAAAGTTACAGAATGAATGCTTCAGGAGGGAAGCAATGGTTAAGAAACAACCAACTGTCTACTTCTCTGAAGACAGATATTCTATTAGGTCAGCAAAATGTATCTTGTACAGATGGCCAACAACTGTGCTCTAATGGGACCTGCCCTGTGCTGAGCTATACATGGCAGAAGACTTCAGTATAGAGACATTCATTCTGCGGTGGCCATGCAAAGTATGGAATTTGATACTGTGATACACAAACTGATTCCTATATTTGGATTAATCATAACTTTTACAATAATGAATAATCTATGATCTATTAAAGTGTGGAAGTGATTTATAGCAACATTTCAAAACCCAAGAAAACATATTTTTAATACATTAATACATTAATCTGCAGACAATAATTTGCTCTAGATGGAATGAAAGTGCCACTCATAAAGGACTTATAATAGGAACTCTAAGAAATAATGTTTTGAATATTCCTAAAAAACTATCACTGTTTAAAAGAATATTTTGGGTTGAGGAAATAGCTTAGCCAGTAAAGAGCATCCCACACAAGTCTAAGAACCAGAGTTCAAATCCCAGGAACATAATTAAAAGTTGCAGGTGTACTAGGAGTGTTTATAATCCCAGAGCTCATGGTGGGAGATAAGTGGTAGAGACAGGAGGACTAACTATCCTGTGCATACTGAAGAAAAACAACAAAGATCCATCTCAAAGAAGATGGGAAGCAAAGACCAGGACCTAGGATTATATTCTGATCTCCATACATGCACTATGAAACCTGTGTACCTGCAGACATATGCACACACATATATGCATTGTGTTCACACATGAACATCCATATACACATGCACATAAACTCAGGCATGCACACATGTTCACATTTACATACACACACATGCACACTCATACAAACTCATATATATGTGAGGACATACATATGCACACTCACCCAAAGAAAAACATGAGTGTACATAAGGCCTGCTTGGTCACATGTAAGGGATGGTATGACATGGTTGCCTGCAACTGGAACAGAGCCATCAGGGTATGGGCCTCTACAAACGTCAATGGTTGCTGTGGGCATAAGGCTTGTTTGTATAAAAAAATATTTCACTTTATGTTCCTCCTTTGAGGAATGACCTTTCTGCCAAGGTTAATGGTTCCATGATAATCACATGCGGCATGAGTCTGAAAGTCAAGGGAATGTCTAATTTCTTAGCAAAATGGTAAACACTGTGACCTTTAGGATAGCCCTCAAGGCTGTGGGAAAGAATGCTGAAAACATGAGTTCAAAACTACATAATTTCTAAACTATGCAAAATATAAGGATGCAATATGAATTATAGAAAGAGCTCCACAGGTCTAAAGGAACAGAGGTAGCTGCATTATAAGCCAGCTGGTCAGGAAGGTACTAAGGAAGGAGATAAAGAGATTTATGGAGTGGTGATTGCAAGGCAAGATCCCACCCAAGCTAAGTTTTGTTGTTTTTGATCTTGTTTTTTGTTTTTTGTTTTGTTTATGCTTACAAAAGCAGGTAGATTCTTGAGTTCTAGGTCAGCCTGGGACAGAGCTATTTAAGGTCCAGCTATCACCAGAATGGTAATTTCAGGGCAGGGTCCCAAGCAGCTATCTTACTTTCTATGCCTGTGTTTGTTGTCTTTTTCTAAGAATTGAGAGGCTGGTGTCTCGGGATGCTCATTCTTGGGATAATCAAAAGGATAATCTGGGATAATGACTGAATTGATATGTAAAATAAAAGAACTGGGATTTTGATCTGCATGAGATAAGGTATCCAGAGAGTTTTTAGAATAGCAAGAGAGAGTTGTCTTAGAAGAGCAGAGCACAGAGAACAATCTGAAAAGCTGTCTGAAGCAGAGCATAGGCCACTAGCTTGGACCCATGATTTGACTTGAAGTTCTTTGTTTTACCACTCCTAGATACCCCTTCTCTCAGAACCCTTCTCCAAGCTGACACTGGTCCTTGGTATACACACATGTGCATATACACAGGACATACATGCACGTATATCCACAAACACTAACATGCACCCACACACATGCACACACACACAAATATATGCACATGCACTAATGCAGAATACATACATGCATGCACAGGTACACATACACACACGTACACAAATACTAAACACACATCCATACACATTTGCACACATATGCACACGCACACCTGTGTATGCATGCAAATATAAAAAAAAATCAAAGAAGCAAAAAAGCAAAAAAAAAAATAATCAAAAGAACCATTTTGAATATCCTTGTTTAGGATTGCTGTTTGCAAACAAACAATTGTTGCACTTGTAACATTTCTTCTGAACAGTAAATAATGCCATGCAGAAGCATAGAATACTAACACAGGAGGTCCTTTGGGATGGAGACCACAGTTTAATTAAGGTTTATTTGTGTCAAAAAATAAAAATTACAAAAGTTAGACCTATTTTCCTTATGACTGTTTAGCTGATAAACAGTGGAACTAATGATCTCTTTTGAATTTCATTCAATACTTACAAGGCTTTGTACATCTCAATGTGAATTACAAGTATGTACAAGATTTGATATGTATGGTACCTCAGAGCCAGTAACATATAAATACACTCATTTCCAGGTAACTTTAACACTACCTCAAACACAGAATACACCTGATCACATAACCGTAGGATTGGAAAACATTACCCAAGCTTAATGATTCACACCAATGATGAACATGTTCCCACAATACACAAAAGTATGTCTGTAGCCAGATGTACCAGAGGGAAACTACATTTAATTTCTACCACAGTATTAATTTCCAGAAGTAAGAGAAAGGTCCTTTTCCTTCATTGTTCTATTCTAAAATAACCAGAAAGAATATCAATTATTTTTGCCAGACAAGCTGTCACTGCCCGTGGTAAGTAAATACATTTTCTGGAAGGTTTCATCTGAAAGGAAGTAAAATATATGTCACATTCCTAATCAGCTGTCAGGCACCTTCTATTCTAACAGGTTTTCAAAGAGGAAGATAGGATTGCCATTTTCCAAAAGTGATAGAAACTCTGAGTGTTTTCTGAAGAAAAAAAAATATTATTATGGTCTTCAAATAAGTGGCAGATGGGACAAATACTTTCCCCATCCAAGAAATGGGG
>NW_022196899.1:24450960-24477721 GCF_008632895.1 Mastomys coucha
GAGGGAGGGAGGGAAGAAGGGACAGAAAGAGGGGGAGAGGGAGAGGGAAAAGGAGGGAAGGAGGGAGGGAGGGAGGGAGACAATATGAAAGTATTTCAGCAAAGTGGCAAATCTCTAAGAATCTGATCTGGGCAACAAACAAGCAGAAACTAAAAGGCCATGATAAAGTCTCTCAGCCACCTAACAACTGCCTAGGTAGCAGGCCACACTAGCAGTCCCAACAGCATTGTCTTCCACAAAGTCAGGCTGGAACCAGAGCGTGAGCATCTTTCATTCCTTGCTAAAGGGAAGAATACATAGACAGACAAACAGCACATCCCATGGGGAGTGTTCCATTATTTGGCATTTAGGAATGAAATGCAAACATGTTCCAAAAAAGAATCCTGACTCCAGGGCTGTCGAAGACACCAGAAGCACAAAAGCTCACCGAGTCACCCTTTCATCAGTCCTGTTAGCAGAAAGCACAATGAGAGTGCACAAGGAATATACTGTTAGCCATTCTGAGCAGTGTCCACATTAGGTGCTTCATCATGCATTTAAAGGAACCCTCCAATGATGCCTGGAAATGCAACATATAAAACAAAACAAATACCAAAAGAGAGAGAGAGAGAGAGAGAGAGAGAGAGAGAGAGAGAGAGAGAGAGAGAGAGAGAGAGAGAAGAGAAATTAGTGCCAAAGGATACAAAGTTGTCATAGCCTGCATCCCATTTGTGCTCTATTTTCTGACCAACAGAACTCAGTATTTATCATGGTCTTGGGCTCTTTCAGCTCTTCGATGATATCAACTCTTAGTGGGCTACTGAATTCTTCTGGTAACAGGTGACTAGACCTGTACAGAGGCACAATGTCCCTTTGCATCTATCTAAGTCTTTCCATGGCAGCAAACAGCTTGTATGTAGCTAAGTCCAAACTTCTCTGGAAAGCAGGCTGAGCTCAAATGTGATTATTTTAGTTTGACATGTTTATTTCTAATGCTAGATGTAATTTTTTTCCTTTGCTGTGGCAGGTTGGTTTTCCTCGATTTTCCTAATTTAATCATTGATTCGGTTCTATTCTTGACAGCCACAGCTGTCAAAAATACTCTTAAAATTGTCAATCTTGGGACAAGATGAAAATATCAAGATTAGTGAAAGAAAGTTAAATTACATTTTGTAAATGGACAGATCAAACTAGGAATAGACTTGGGTCAGGACATCGATGTTATTAAAGGACATTATATTCTTGAGGGCTTCCAGTAAGAAAAAGACTATGCTAAAAGCCAAATGGCTTCACTCAACCTTACCTGAAAAGTAATTAATAAATTAATTAAATAAAAATCTTTCTATGATAGAACAAGTAAATATTAAATACTCTTATTTATAAACATCCATCTTCCAATTCATTAGCTTCAAAACTGAAGCACAAAGAAAAATTAAGGGTAGAACACTCTAATAAATAAAACTTACGGCAATGAAGCATACTTCCAAAAATAGCTTATTAGTGACAATGTGTCCAGTACTGCATGCTTTTCTATCAGGAATGAAGGGTCAAAGGGCAAGAGGTTAACATCTGTATCGCAGAATGTGACTGTCACGTGGTCTATCCAGGAGGCTGAGGAGAACAGATGACATGTGCAGTGGAGCACACGAGTGCAAAGCACAGCTCTGGATGAGGCCATAGCTAGTAGAGGTAGTGCAATTTCCTATCTTCAATCATGTGTGGATCCTTATAGATTTGGGAGAAGCTTGGAGCATCCAGCTCTGCTACAAAGTCATAACCTTATCCAGCTTGAAAAGTGAACATTTAAACAAAACAAAAACCAAAAAACCCCAAAACCCAAAAACCAAAAAACTTCAGCACTAAAACAAAGCAACACCCCTGATTCTGTGATTCTGCTACTAACCTTGCCCATTCAAAGTGATGAAATGCCTTATTGTATTCAGTGTGCTTGGTGGGAAGGCCAGTTTGGAGTTTCATTAGCATTTTCAAAGCTTACACCCAGTAGCGCTAACAGCAAATTGATGAGTCTGTGTAATGGAGACTGCCTATAATTATATTTTAATCAGTAAATAACATTTAACAGCACTTTCTAACCTGATGAAAGATCTTCAGTCTGGTGCGGGAGTCTTCCCAGACAAGCTCTCGGGGAAGAGAGCAGTTAGCAAGAGCAAATCAAAAGCAGCCCTTCAATGAAGCTGTTAGACACAACATCAGCAGCCACCATGGAGCAAGGGCTTGTTAAAAATCGATTCATTCTCATGATCAAAGCTGAAGAACCGTTCTGCAGCCTTCTTCATATCAATAGACAATGTTGTGCAGTGAATCACACACAAAATAAGGTATTGTAGCGGTAGCCATTGAGAGCATCAGAAATCTGACTTTCAAAACGATATTTAAAATGGATTTCTGTCAGCGATAAAGAAGGGGCTTAAGTAGACCATAGTGTCAAGCAAAAAGGTTGAGCCTTTTAACAAAATAAAAACAATCAGTGAAGCACTATTTGTTTTTTTTTTGTTTTTTTTTTTTTTTTTAGTTTCAGTATGCCAAAAAGGAAACACAAAAGATCAAGAAAGAAGGGTATGTGTGCAGATCTAAGTTAAGCTTCTTTGCTCAAAGTCTGATCAAGAGACACTTATCTTCTGATCACTGCACGTTTACACATGCAACTGGGTATGAATATGTGGGGACGTATACATGCTCATATCCAGTCTAAGTATAATTCCCTATTTCATAGCTTACACATTGTTTATCCATAAGGAACAAAGTTGGAGTTGTTTCAACACAGCTATAGAATAAACTGTTTTTCTACATCAGAAGAAGGAGAAAGATCTGACATTCAAGTCTGTTCTCTCAGTACCTAGAGGTAAAAAAAAGCACCATGCACACCGATGTGGGACAGCTATTACTGTGGACATTCCCAGGGCCAGGGACATGGTTCAGTTGGTAAAATGCTAACTGTGTGAGCATGAAGACTCGAGTGCAGATTCCAGAGCTCTGTAAAGACCTAGGCCTGATATTGCACAACTGCAATGCCAGTTCCACTGTTGTGGATAAAAGGATAGCTGGGGCTTTTTGGACAGCAGTTCTATGAAAACTGATGAACTCCAGGTATCACTGGGGACCCTGTCTCAAAAACAATGTGGAAATCAAATAAAGAAGACACTCACTACTGGCCTCTTGTCTTCACACCAACAGACACATATATGTACATATACACACACATTCATATACACACAAACACATACATAGGAGCATGTACACAACACGCAGCTGTGCATGCACACACTTCCCACATAGCTACTTCAAGAAGAACTAAGTAATATGTCATAATTATTGCTGAAGTAAATAAATTCAAAAATGGATGATGGAAAGAGGACACACACAGTCGGAGTTTAATTTGAAGTTAATAGCAGCATGGCTTGTGCCTGGTAATTACCCTTACTGAATGAGTAAAGCTGAGCCTAGCAGACAGTACTTCACATTTCATAGCTGCATCCTCCTGACCACTGGGGAGGGAATGGATTTAACAGCTAAGCAGAGAGTGGTTCTCTGTGACACATTCCTTACTGGAGGATGATGGAAATGAGTAGACATTGAGATCAAGACTAGACAGTCCCCAGGTTGGTAGCACTGATAGGGCCCATGAAGTCACTTCTTCCTCCCAGAGACCTTGTGTTCAGACATGCAAATTCTAAAGTCCCCAGGGTTTCAGGTGTCCATGTAAATAGTAATAATCTGGTCACACTATCTTTTGGAAAATAACAGTCTCTCTCTAACTAAGACATGACCAAGTGTCCACTTCTGTAAGACCTAGTTTTCACAACAAAGATCATCTCCTACATAAAATATACATGTACTTTGGGTTATTAGTTGCTTTTTCAGTAATTCTTTCGCCAAATACAGATGAGTCCTGGACACAATTATGTCTCTTTTCATGAGCTCGGCAGCTCATATACGCTATTATTATAAAAACTAAAACAGGACTTGGAGTTATATGCCTCATGTTAAGCTTACATGAGATTATTAGAGAAATCATAAATAAAATCTAATCATTGTTTTGAACACCATGATTAGTAGAAGATGAACTGACATGCAACCTATTAAATATTAATGAGCATATGTGTTATATAATGTTTCTCTGACAATTTGGGGAATTATTTATCCACAAATGATAATAACCTATCTTTAGCATGAACTCTATTGTCTTCCTGTTTTGCTCGTTTACTGAAGCTCCTGTCACAACCTTAACATCAGGAGTGAATGAAAGACAGAGTTGTCTGACTGGTCTCTACAGAAGCAGCTTCTAGAGTAGAGCTTAAGTGCACTAGACATTTAGGAAATGTCTGTTGAATTATTGAATAGGGTAACCTCAGCTGAATCTACAGAACAAAAATCCCCACACATCCTCCCTTTGGTGGCTCATATTTATTCCAACTTCTCCTTTCATTACTATCACTACATTATTTGTGTATGCCTTGTGCATGCACATGTCTGTGTATGAACTTGCACACGGGGAAGCCAGCTGTTAGTCACAACTCAAGTGTCTTTTTGACCATCTGCACCTTATGCTTTGACACAGGGTAGCTCACACTTGTAGCTCATTGATTTGGCTCAACTAGCTTACCAGGAAGTACCAAAAGTCCATTGGATTCTGCCTCCTCAACACTGGGCTTATAGGTGTACCCTACCACGCCTGGCTTTCATGTGAGTATCAAGATTTAAACTCAGGGTCTATAGTGCAGGTAGTAGCTGTCAGATGTTATAGCAATTAAATCTTATCTGTAGCTCCTAATTCTACTAACCTGAAGTTCTGGCAACTATCTATGGATTTTTCCTCACTCATGCCTCCTTTGCAACATTTACATTATGTGGTGTTTGGAATGAGATGTCCCCTTCTATTCTTGAGCAGATGAATTCTTGGTGTTCAGTTATTTGGATAGGTTTATGAGGAATGTCCTTACTGGAGGAGGTGTGTTACAAAAGACTTTTGCCCCAGTGGATCGATAGTGACCCAACCAACCCACAAAATTTTCCACCCAAAATTTATCCTGTCTACAAGAAATTCAGGGGTTGGGGATAGAGCAGATACTGAGGGAATGGGCATCCAATAACCAGCCCAACTTGAGACCCGTCCCATGTGCAAAGACCAATACTTGATACTTGATACTATATTATGCTTGCAGACAGAAGCATGCTGTCCACTGAGCACCCAGCAGCTGACTCAGACAGAGGCAGACATCCATGGCCAAACAGTGGATGGAGCTAAGGGGATGCTTATTGGAAGAACAAGAGAAAGACTGTTGGCTTCTAAGGGGATAGGGACTCCACAGGAATACCAACAGAATCAAGTAACCTGGACCCTTGGGGTTCTTAGAGACTGACCTACCAAACAAAGAATATACATGGGCTGGACCTAGGCCTTCCCATACATATGTAGCAGATTCATGTGGTTCCTGAATGACTGGAGCAGGGACCATCCAAAAGGCTGTTGCCTTTATGTGGGATAATTTCTGCTAGCTGAGCTTCCTTGTTCGGCCTCAGTGGGGAAGGATGGACATAGGCTCATATATACTTGATGTGCCAAGCTGAGGGAATACCCAGGAGAGCCCCACCCACTCAGAGAAGAAGGGGATTTGAGATGGGGAGAGGGATTGTGGGAGGGGGTAACCAGGAAGGAGGTAGAGAGTGGGGTATTAAGTGAATAAGTAAAACAAAAGACAAACAATAAAAAACTTAAAAGTAACCAAAAACAAAACAAAACAAAGACCAACCAACTAACCAACCAACAAACAAAACCCCAAGAAACTCCTGCCATTCTGTTTGTTCTCTCAATGGTTTAACATGTGAATTCTTAGCTTCCTGCTCCAAGAGCCACATTCTACTTGCTGTCATATTCCCTTTCCATGATGGTTACAAATATTATCTCCTTGAAACCATAAAAAAACAGATAAACTCTTCCTACTATGGGTTGCCTTGGCTGTGCTGTAAAAAAGTAACTAAGCAGTTACTTAATGTGATTTTCATTCTGATAAATCAAAAGGAATAATGCTTAAAAGAAAGCCTGCATACACACACACACACACACACACACACACACACACACACACACACGCACACACACACCACACACACAAGTAGGAGTGGGGGTAGGGTTAGGGAAACTAAGAATGGATGACCTCATTCCAAATCTTACAATTCTTTGGAACAGATGGACAAAGAGAAATGAATGTCAAAACATAGGAAAAAGAAATGGACACAAAGAAGGCAAGTTGCCTGGCAACACCTAAAATGATTTCATCATTCCATGGAATCAGAAAGGTAAATGATTGAGGTGAAATATGAAACTGTAAATACGAAAGACTTCAAATACTGATTATTGCAACACTATCAACAGAATTATTAGCTATTTTCTTGTTCTCCTTTCCCCAAAGCAAATTAAACAAAAGTAAACCTGAGGCCTAGAGAGATGGCTCAGCTGGAAAGAAAGTTCTCTGTTCTTCCGGAGGATTGGAGTTTGGTTCACAGAACCTATACCAGGTGGTGCATAACCATCTGTAACTCCAGCTTCAGGTGAGTCACTGCCTTGTTCTTGCGTCCACAGCTACTAGTATACATGTGTCATTGTCATTAGGTTGCATTTTCTCCTAGTTTTCAACAAGATGTCATCTTGAATGTTGCTCATAGCCATGGCATTACAGGCAAGCAATCCTATCTGTGTTATCCAGATTTATGGTAATGGGGCTTCCGGCATTCCAGAGAGAAGGTCAAGATACTCTTGCATGGGATATTAACTATTACTCTGTCCCCACAGCTGAAATTGCCTTAGGGGATGCTGGATTAGATGAAGAAATAAAAGGTTGATTAAAAGTTGCCCTTCATGATGAAGTTTGCCCATCCTTGATGATAGGGTGGAACATTGGATGACACAGGGGTGTGGTATCACCAACGCTCCTCTAAGTAACCTCCCACCCTGCTCTGTAAGAAACTCACTGGTTTCACCAAGTTGGACTGTGATAAAAATCATATCTTGGGTCTGTTATTAGTCTTCATCTGAGGTGACTCTGTTATGGAAATTCCAACTAGCAAAGAGCAAAGCATACACTCAGAGAGACAAGAGAACCCCTCTTTACTTAGGCACAGGTTGAAACCCAAGCTAGTGCTTTGGAGAGATCCACCAATACCCCTATTTACAAACATACACTTTCTCACAGCTTTTACATTTCAGGTAACAGTGTGATCACTAAAGACAATCTTTCAGTCTCATAACCACCAGAAGCATTTACATTATATTAACAGAAACAGGAAATGAAGGAACAAACATTTTACAGGTAGTTGTTCTGTAGGCAGCAATAAAACATTGGGACATTTAAAAGCAGCAATAAATGCATACAGATCAGCAAGGAACAGCAAAAGGATGCTTTTCTTAGCATACAGACAGGACTTACAGAATGATCTTTGTACAGATAGCTGTGGTAATCACTCCTTAAGGCAGTTTTGGCAACTGTTGGCCTTTGCAAGGTAAGGGGTAGGAGCTTTCATAAGGGGACAGGGGTCAGAAAACCTAAATAAGACCTTAACACATCATTTTACTTGTATTAACCCAGTAGTTTCTAGGCAAAGAATGATATATTAAACTATAATATAAAGGGATAGTCTGATTTTGTTATATACAGGCATAAGAATACAAAAATGTATATATTTATATCATCTCTTTAATAGTATGTTCACTTGCCTCTTCTTGGGGAAAATTAATGAAAAAGGCACACACAAATATACACACACAGAATATCTTAGTTAGATTTTTATTTCTGTGATAAGATACTATGATGGTTAGTAGATGCTTGGCCCAGGGAGTAGCATTATTTGGAGGTATGCTCTTGTTGGAGTAAGCGTGGCCATTTTAGAGGAAGTGTGTTACTGTGGGTGTGGGCTTTGAGACTCTCATATTATCTGCCTGGAATCCAGTATTCTGCTAGCAGATTTCAGATGAAGATGTAAAACTCTCAGCCCAGCCTGCCCCATGCCTGTCTGGATACTATCATGCTTATGCATTGATGATACTGGACTGAACCTCTGAACCTGTGAGCCAGCCCAAATTAAATGTTGCCCTTATAAGAGTTGCTTTGGTCATGGTGTCTCTTCCCAGCAGTAAAACCCTAACTAAGACAGATATCGTGATAAAAAGGAAAAATAAAAACCTGGGGAATAAAAGACTTTATTTTAGCTCATAACTCTCAGGTCATACTCCATCACAGAAGGAAGATAGGGCAGGGACTCAAAGCAGGAACCTGGAGTTAGGCGCTAATACAGAGGCCATGCACAGTTTACTGGCTTGCTCTAAGTAGGTGCTCAACCTTTTTTTTTTTTTAATAGCATCCAGAATACCCAAAATACAAACCACAAACCACAAGAAACTCAAGAAGGAAGACCAAAGTGTGGATACTTTGTTCCTTCTTAAAAGAGGGAACAGAATACCCATGGAAGGAGTTGCAGAGACAAACTATGGAGCAGAGACTGAAGGAAGGACAATCCAGGGACTGCTCCACCTGGGAATCCTTCCCATATTCAATCATCAAATCCAGACACTATTGTGGATGCCAGCAAGTGCTGGCTGACAGGAGCCTGATACAGATGTCTCCTGAGAGGCTCTGACAGTACCCCGTTAATACAGAAGTAGAGACTCACTACTCAGAGCCATTCATTGGACTGAGCACAGGGTTCCCAATGAAGGAGCTAGAGAAAGGACCCAAGGAGCTGAAGGGTTTGCAGCCCCTTAGGACAAACAACAATATGAACTAACTTGTACCCCCAGAGCTCTCAGGGAATAAACCACTAACCAAAGAGTACAAATGGTGGGACTAATGGCTCCAGCAGCATATGTATAGCAGAGGATGGCCTAATTGGTCATCAATGGGAGGAGAGGCCCTTGGCCCTGTGAAGGTTCTATGCCCCTGTGTAGGGGACTGCCAGGGCCAGGAAGCAGGAGAGGTGGGTTGTTGAGCAGGGGGAGGGGGGAAGGGAATAGGGTTTTTTTGTTTTTTGTTTTTTGTTTTTTTGTTTTTTGTTTGTTTTTTGGGTTTTTTTTGGAGGGGAAACTGGGAAAGGAGATATCATATGACATGTAAATAAAGAAAATATCTAATTAAAAAAAGGAAAAAAAAAGGAAGGTTAAAAGAAAGAAAAAGAAAATAGCATCCAGAACTGGCACTGCCCACAGTGAGTTGGGTTCTCCTACATCGTCAATCAGAAATATGCCACACAGGTTTTTCTACAGGCCAGTCTGGTGGGGGCATTTATCAACTGAAGTATCCTCTTCCCAATTAACTAAATCTAGTTTGTGTCAAGCTGACTTAAAACGAGCCAGCAGACACATAAAGAAAAAAGTAATCTCCTGTAAAAAATATAGAGAAAGAAAAAAAGAATAAAGTATAAGGGCTCAGAATTCATTTGGGGCATCTTCTCATTTTGGTTCTATTTTAATTATGTGTCTGTGTTTGTGTGAACATGAGAGCTTGTGCTTGCAGAGGACACAGGTAACAATTGCCTCTGGACCTGTGGTTATAGGACTTTGTTAGTTGCCTAATATGGATGCTAGGACTCAAATTTGTGTCCTCTCTAAGAGCAGTAGATGTTCTTAACCATTG
Source organism: Mastomys coucha (assembly GCF_008632895.1). Classification (NCBI taxonomy): domain Eukaryota; kingdom Metazoa; phylum Chordata; class Mammalia; order Rodentia; family Muridae; genus Mastomys; species Mastomys coucha. Next base: position 24,460,584 of record NW_022196899.1, read on the forward strand.
TCCCATGTCCCAGCATTTGTCTGAGATTTTAGGTGACCTTGTAAAAAGTCACCTAACTCAAACATCAGGAATGTTGCACACTTCTACTAATCGGAGCTGCAATTTTTCTTGTCCTAGGTTTCATGGGGCCTCCTTGTACTCCATGCCTGTGTTCCTGCTGAACAACAAAGGATAATGCCATAGTCTCCTTTGTCTGGTGATAGCTCATGCCAGATAAGAAAGAAGGGCTTCTATTTTCCTGAAGAACTTTTAAGATATTTTTAATTAAGATTTCACAAACAAACAATGAGCCATTCTCCAAACGATGCCTCTACACCTTAAAATGGGGGAAATGATGGTACTTACAGCTTTTGGTGATGCTGGTAAACAAACATATCTATTTTTAGATGCTGGCATGACAAACTGGGAAATGTCCTAGATGCGCTATTTAGGACAGAATAGTTCCCACTCAGAATTGCAGCTTCCCTAAATAAACTGAGAAATATGCTACTGGAAGCATTGTGGAGGTTAACCAGTGAAAATAGACACAAGAAGTTAAGGCCATCCTCAAAAGAGTGTGTTGCTAATATCAGTTTCCATTTGTAAATGAATGTGTATTGCATTATACTGTTCTCTACCCTGGAACTCATTTCATAGTGAATAAATTGTAGCTTCTCGTTGCATTTACAAGACTAAAGCTCATTCTATTGTGATTTTTTTCTTAAAGAGAGCGTGAATTTAAAATATTTTTATTAATTCTTTGGTTTTTGAGGAGATACACCCTCCAATCCTCAATCCTCCTAGATCATTTACTTCCTACCTACTTCCTCCTCCCCCAACCTTCATGTCCTTAAAGGGTTTTGTTGTTGTTGTTGTTGTTGTTTTGTTTTTTATTTTTAATACACATTCACTCTACTCTGTGCTGTTCACATATTCCCTGGTGTGGGGCTATCTACTGGAGTATGGAGCATGGCAGATGTAGTGGAAACCATACCCTTAAGAAACATTACTCTCCCTCATCCAGAAGCCATCAACTATCCATAGTTCCTCATTTAGAGGTGGGGACTCATGGTCACCTTTCCACTCCATACTAGAATGTTGACTGGCTTCATGCTGTGCAGGTAGCCACAACTGTTGTGAATTCATGAGTTCAAGGGTCCTTGTATTTTGAGGAGAGGGAGAATATAGATGTCTCACTTGGGGCTGAACATTTCACTCTCACTTATGCCCTGATATCTTCTCAGTTGTGAGTTTCTGCATTAACCATCATCCATTGCACAATAAAGCTTTGACAATGAAACTTTGATAATAAGTAATCAATACTGCATGAATTTATGGGTAAAAGATGAATTTGGGAGATAGTTTGATAGTATGTCAATTTGGCAAAATGATAGTATTAATTTCATCTCTGGAAACTATAAGCTCAACAACCATGGTTTCCTGGACAGATTTACAGTATTACATATGTGTTTTCTCCTGTGGAGCTGGCTTTCAATATAATTTTTAAAAATGGTTGGTTACCCCTGTAACACTCATGCCACTACTGCACCCATGGCCATATCTTACCATGCTGGATGCCCTACATATATATACGTCAATTATATTAGCATGTGATCATAGATATACACTCAACCAATTGGAGGGAAGCCAGGAACCCCTGTGGTTGGATTGAGAAAAGCTGGAAGAAGTTAAGGAGGAAGGTAGTCCCATGGGAAGACCAGTAGTCTCAGCTGACCTGGACCCCTGAGATCTCTCACACACTTAGCCACCAATCAGGCAGCATACACCAGTTGATATGAGCCCCCTGACATATACACAGCAGAGGACGGCCTGTTCTGGCCTCAGTGAGAGAAGATACACCTAACCCTGGAGAGACTTGAGTCTCTAGGGAGTGGGGAGGCCTGATGGTGTGGGGCTTGGGGATGGGGAAATCCTCTTAGAGATAGGGTGGGGGAGGAGGTACAGGATGGGGAGCAGTCATGGGGTGTAGATCAGGAGGGAGGGTGAAGTCTGGACTATAATAATGGATTGAAGAATAAAATTAAATTTAAAAAAGAAACACAAAAGTTAATCTCATATATTCCATTTTTGTCTTCAACTTGACCTTCTAATTTATTGAAAAGTGACTTATTATTAATAGCACAGCAGTGTTAGAATCCGGCCTTGAACCCAGTCTTCCAAACTTTAGTAAAGAAGGCATGGAAAGATAGATCAATAAGAAACATTTTTGTCTTCAAAACGAGGAACCTGAGTTCAATCCATAGGTCCAACATAAAAAGTTAAGCATGGTAAAATGTGCTCTCAAAGTCTAATTCACTGGGGAGGTGGGGAGAAAAGAATCTCTAGGGCTTCCTGGATACTCAGCCTCGCTTACTTAGTAAGCGGTCCTATTTCAGTAAGAGGTCCTATTTCAAAGAACAAGATGGATACTGTGTCTGAAGAACATCTAAAGTTCTTTGATTTTCATGTGAACCTCAGCATACATTTATGTGCATATCCTGAGTACATATATGTATCTACACACACATACTCTGTAGGTACATACAAATACCTACAAAACTTCCAGTAAGAAATCTATATTACCTCAGTTACATTCATTGGATCTGATATTCTTTACCATTGGAAAGAAAAAAAGAAAAAGAGAACAGGAAAGTATTTATACTAACTTGGACAGAAAAATGGGGGTATTTTGTAAGCATCTAAAATGTATTAGGTACTGAACCAGATGTTCCCAAAGATAAACATGCTTTTGAACAAACCAGTGCTGACTCTGTGGCTGAAACAGGATTCTTATACAAATGTAACAATGCATGTTCCCTATAGGAGATTTATGCTTTTTCTAAACTCATCTAGGCATGCTATTAGGGCGATCAATAGGATAATGTGGTAAGATGAAAAACACTAAGTGTATACTATTAAGTAAAATGAGGCATACAAACCTGTGTTTTCACTGTAATTGTAACTTTGTGTAAAGGACTGTGAGTTTCTTATGTGTGGAAGCAAGTCTTCATACTTAGATCAGTATGCTAGCACCTTGTCCAGGAAGCATGTGTTAAATTACATTCTGCTAAGCTAAAGAGAAAATAGTTGTGAGGCTATACTTCATAGAAGAATGAAACAGTAAAGAGAGCTGACAGTGGTCCAGGCTGGGTGGTCATAGAACATTTTCCTCCTGCTTCTAATTTTCTCCAAATCAGAGAAAGAAGAGACAATGACCTTTTTTTTTGGTTCTGTCAGTTCATGACACTAAAGGGTTGAAAGACTGGGGTGGGGGTGGGGTGATGTTTGTTACTAGCTCTGTATCCCCTTTCAAAGGCTATGTTGGTTCCTTCTATCTTTCTAGCTATAGAGGGAGAATGGTGTGGGGGATGGGCTTGCTTTACTGATCGCCTCATTCCTATCTTGAGTTATTGGGCATCAGCCTCTATTTCTCTGTCAGGAACCGTAAGTGTCAATCATACAAGGATGCAGCCAGCAGAAGAAAAGGTTGTCTGTGGAAAACAAGATGAAGCCTTCATTAAAATGGTCACAGTGACAGATAATGCATGTTTTAACATTTCTTTACCATTTATTCTCAGAATTTTTTTTAAAAGTCAAATGTAAGTAACCAATGACAGAAGGAAAGAGTTGGATGAGAAATGTGCACACAAAACAGAGTCTGGCTACCTCCATATGCCTGTTTCTTCAAGGTGTGTTCAGAATATGTAATACCGTTATCTTGCTTGCTAAGTCATTTTGCCTTGCTGAGAAAATGTATCCAAAGCCTGAAAATAAAGCAAGAAGTTAAAGTCTTTCATAGTGGTGGACTAACGGGCTAGCACAAAGTTCTCTAGGGTGGAAATTTTCAATTTAAGTACTGCTGACTTTGTGCAGTAAGAGTGAGTCAGGGAGGGAAGGTCTATGAATGTTGGGATGATTGGCAGTATTACGAAACAATGGCTGTCAGTAGCTCTTCTGGGTCACCATGAATGAAACTGTCCCCACACCAAATACCCCACATGGTGGGAAACCAGGTGCATTCATGAGAATCGCTTACCTAGACAAAGGCCATTGTTTGGTTTGTTATTTACAACTCATTCCTACTCACATTCAATCCAAATCTCTTTAACTTCTAAGCTTTATCTGGTGGAAATATAAATGATTTCTCTGTGATAGGCAAGATGTGATCAAAGCCTCTGATATTATAACCCTCTCGGACATTAATCAGGAATCACTTTTTCATAATAAACATTGATTTATGTTATCGTCAGGTAACTATATAAATCCCTGCTCTGATCAGTTTTTTCAAAGTTTACACATCTTGAGTATTTTCATCAACATAGTAAATAATCTAAGTATTTGTGTGGCACTCATATGTTTAATGTAAAGCCCAACTAACACCATTTTTGAAGAAACTCCATTTTGTGTGAGACCAGGGGCTAAACTCCAATTCCAGCAAGAAAATCACTGAGTCCTCTTGAGTAAGCATCCTATGGCAACCCCACCCCTCTTAGCAACAGCCCATCAGGCTACAATAGCAGAGTCAAGGTACACATAGATAACTGAAGGCATCCTGCAAAGAATAGATAACTTGGCCATCCTGTTTTGTCAGGTGGATTTGCCTTTGTGTTTGGTTCCTGCAGACTACACCAGAAATGTGGATTTTAAAATATTAACTTGCTGACTGTATAAAAGTCATCCAAGCTTGCTATAACTACAATAAATATCCTATACCCCTAGACTTGAGGCTTTCACTCTAACCCTCTGCAGACAAAGATGGGGATGGTGAGAGACCTTGGTCACAAACACATAATGAAGCCCTTATGTGTTTCATCAGAATTGGCTCCTCAGTGGTCTTTTGGAGGGTCCCTGCAACTTGGGTATACCATTTAAAATTTATTTAAATACTATTTTTGATAACATTTTTTTTACATCTAAAAGAAAACTTCGTGCTTTGTTTTCCTCAGATAAATGGTTTCCATAATGCACAGAGAACTAACTGCTCCAGCATCAGTGTGTTTTCAGAGCATGAGTAATGAGAACCACAAAGGAAGATGATATATCTAAATGCTTTTCATTGAAGATGTAACAGTGTTTTTTTATCCATTCATTTTTACACACATATGTGTGTGTGTGTATGTGTGTGTACAATAATAATTCAAATGAACTTCATTTCAGTGAGGAAAGAAAATGTACATCAACTCTACATCTAGAAAAAACAATCACCATGGATAATTCCTACCCAGGCAGATGAAGGTACCGCAATTTCTTCCTTAGGCAGTTACAGCATGGCCACAGGCTGATTCCTGAGGACAAGCAGGTTCAACAATTATATTTTGGAAATTCTACACTACAAAAACTGGAAAAGAAAAGAAAATGGCCCTTTCTAGTCATTCCAGGTTATCTGTCAAATGGTTTTTTCCTCCTTTTGAATCCTCTTTAAAAGAAAGAGAAGGGATCTTGGCTTAGGCAAACTGTCTGCCTAAGAATCAACAGTTGAGTTTACCTTTTAGTTCTTGGGCATTTATCCCCTGCTTCACTTTTCATATAATAAATGAGTCTAGTTTTCTATGTCTACTGTTAGAAGTTTACATTTGAAACACAAACTTAAGATATCTAAAAAAAAAGAGCAGAAGTTTAAAGCAACACACACACACACACATGCATACACACACACACACACACACACACACACACACACACACACACACACACACGATGAGAGGCTAAAGCTTTGGAATACTGCTCCAGACAAAATATTTAAAGTAGAACTCTGCTTAAAATTGCTTGACCTTGAGGTGTCTTCTCCAAGAACTGTTAACAGCAAAACCCTCCAGGAAGTGTCTCAAAGGTAAACCAAAAAGAAGAGAAGAGATTGGGGGTCAGGGTACTGTCATTCAAATACTGGTCCTCCTATTAACTGGATGTGACATTTTGAATAGGCAAGCCTGCTAAAATACAATTTCATCATTCCATACCTCCAGTCAGTGATACCCTTAGAGGCTTTTCTCTTCCATTTGTAGAGATTGGCTCCTCTGACATAAACTAGTCTCCTCTCCTACATGCCTAGCTCCCATAATGCAGTGCAACACTAGTTTATTTTCAATGATTTCATGTCTGCTGGCTTTGCCATTTTAGCAAAACTAAAAGATTATTGAGGATCACTTCAAATCTTTCTGGGTAATTTAAAGAGAGGTTTACTCAATGGTGGCCAAGTAGTTACGTTAAATAACTGGGGGCATCATATACTGATAGCTGGCCTGCTTTTTGTTGTGAGTAGAAATCTGGAGCTTCATCTTAAATTAAGAAGCACACATGAAGCAGTTTTTTAAACATGACATGTCTTTTTAATTCATTCTATTGTATGGAAAATTTAGTTAACAAAAATGTGATGTCTGAATGATTTGCCCACCTTCAAAATTAATGTGTTAAAATGAAGAGTTAGTGTCTTTGTACAGAAGGCCCCCCAGTCATACAGGAAGATCTCATGAGTGAGTGTAGTATCTTTCAGGAAGGCCTAAAGGGGGCCATAGCATAGTGGCTATCTGTGAATGAGGAGACAGCTCTTACCTATTCCTGAATATGCCTGTGCCCTCACCCTTAGATTATTCTGCTTCCCAGCTTGTGAGAAATGAACTCCTATCATTTATAAGCTATCCAGTTTATAGAAGTTTGTTATAGCTGCAAAGTACCAAGCAAAAGAGCATGGTGATTTTCAAAATTCTCTTAAATGTATGTAACTAAGTTACTACCTAAAATCTACCTAATTCACAAGGGTATTAATGAAGTCGATGAGTTTTTTAACCTAGAAAAGTCATCAAAAACCTAAAATACTCCAGAAGTGTGATGTCTAATATAGTAGCAACTGAATACTAAGAGCTACATAAAATTTAAAACTTTCTTCTTAATTCACTTACATTTTAAGTCACCTACTGGTGACTAATAATCTAGCATAGATTACAGGTCCTTTCTTTCAATAGAGGAAGATCTACCATACTACACTCCTGAGAATGTAGTACTGAGTTTCTCAGTGGAGATAAGAGTGCTAAGGAGACTGTCTTTCCTAACTCCTTAGAACAAATAACACTCAAGAAACAATTGCCTAAAGTATCAGAGCTCAAGAAAATGGGGTTATATCATTTATTAATTTTGCATATTTTTAAAATTAACCTACCTTAAGTGTAACAAAGAATTGTCATTTATAAATTCAAAGGATATTACATATATGAAAGTCAATTAAGGAAATATAGACTAAATCTTCACTGAAAATGAATTTCATATTTCTCTAAGAAAGCCTATCAAAAAAACCCACGGCCAGGAGCTATATAAGATCAGCTTGGCATAGCTTGCCTTACCAGCTTCATTTTCTATGCCAGCAATCCAGTCCTTCAGAATCTTGGTTAAGAACATTAAACACAATTGTAAAATAATTCCTGTGGCGTAAGGAGTAAGAACAGAACTACAGAAAAAAATTAGACTGCAGCATCACGGAGACAGACATTAGATATGAACAGCTCGGTAATATAATCAAGTGACTCACCAGCAAGAATACATATATGAACAAGTATTTAATGATGTAGGCTTTGTTTTCCTCAGAGTGTTTTTTTCTCTTCATCCTCTCAAATGGATAATCTGAAATAATTTCAATCACCTACACAGAATAGTAGGCTTCTGGTCGACCTCTAACTAGGTTTTTCTTTAAAAACAAACAAATAAATGTGACATTACAGGCAAACATGTAAGTGGAGGTGGGTTTGGGGGAAACAGTTGGCTGATGCACAGGTATGGAATAAAGTCCCAGGATATTTTGCATATCTGTCTGTTCATCTGTAATTTATCAAGGAACTATCCCATGACAGTGGACAAACTCGCTATCCCAGTAGAAGTACAGGAAGAGAAGCCACTGACATAGAAGTGCAGGAAGAGAACCTTTGACATAGTGACAGCCACAGCAGAAGCCAAGGAAGAGGGACAGGCTCAACATGAAGGTCAGAATGCAGGTGGGAGACAGGACTCAAATCTTCTAAGATGAAGAAGCTTCTGTTTTATAAAAAGTATTGGGTAGGTATGTGTAGAGGTCTGAGGTCAACATCCATTGTCCTTACTAAGGAGTTGCCAATCTTGTTTGTTGAAACAAATCTCTCACTGGCCTGTCAATTAGGCTGGGATAGCTAGCTAGTGAGCCCCCAGTACCTTCTGGTCTCTGAGACCCCAGCATTGGGATTATAGGTATGCACTGCAATGCTTAGTTTATACCCATGTGCTGTGGATTAAACTAGGATCCTTATGTTCTCTTGCAAGCACTTTCCTAACTAAGCCATAGCTCTAGGCCTTGCACAACACTTTTCAAATGTCATTAACAGTGTCATTCACTGCTACTGGTTCTAATCTTGTTAGAGAAATAAATCATCATATTGGAACATGGACTGTATTCGTTTCTTATGTATATCTGAGTGTGGTAACACTGGTTGAAAGTTTTTGATGGCTTCTTTCCTGGAGGGCCTGTGCAAACATCAAAGGCATCCCGTCGTCCATGGAGCCATTCTTGCAGCCACTGAAACCAAGTATGGGTCGCCTTCCTGTTCTGCACCAGGTCTCACCCAAGCTTGATTTCATGGGCCACAAGAACACATTTGGGAGGATAAACAGTATCAGCAGAAGAGAGAAGACTAAAGGAAGAAAAGAGTAAAATCACTCCCCAAATAGTATTTTATATGTAAGCTGGTTGAACAAAATGGCTCATAAGAAGACAATTCTGGTACAATTCAGATTATCTGTACTGTTTCCAAATTAATTTGTAATAATGGGTAAACATTTAATAGCTCTTTCTATATTTATTTAGTATGTATTTCTTCATTGCCCGTTTTTTCTATCCTCTAGAAAATTCTGCTTGGTCTCATCCAATTCAGTCTAGACCAACATTCTAGTCGTAAACGTATGTTTCTCAAACATCAACTCTTATTTAAAAAACTTGCACTTCCATAAAAAGTAACAAAGGAAAAATTTTTAAAAAATACAATCTAAGCTATGTTATCAATATGTAAGTCTACTGAATTTTCTTGCAGTACCTAAAATTTCATTTTTGAAAATGCAAGGCTTTTGAAAAAGTATACCATGTAATTTTAAAAAATTCTATATACTTTGTAATAACTCAATTTGAGAAGTTAGAAATGTGTATAAAAAAAAAAGGAAAGAAAAGAAACAGAAACTAGGAAATGACAGCATCCACACTGATGAAACATCTAAATGTGCAACAAGCAATTATAGATCATGTCAGAATTCTAATAAAAATGAGTCATAAAATCACGGCATAACAGAACCAACAGATAACAGTAATGGGTCCCACTTCAGTCCTGACCATTTAGAGACAGCAGAACAGAATTAGCCGGCCATACTCTCAGTCTGTATTTGAAAATATGATATGAGGACTTAGGAAAATCAGTGACTTAGGCAGCTCTAACTTGCCCAATGTCCCTACCTCTCTGTATCTTGGAAAAAAATTGACAGCCTAAAACATTTTAACAGTAGCCCATAAAATCTCCTTGCTTCATGCCCCCCTTCTCCTGTTTGATTTTATTTTTATCTGTCTCCTTCCTCAAGTACATTTTACTACATAGCTCAGGGTAGCCTTGAACTGGTGATCCTCCTGCTTCAGTCTTCTAAGTGCTGTGACTATTCACACATGCTACCTTGCCTGTTGTCTTATTATTCATGTGCACACAGTCATCTACTCTTTAACCCATGCTGAAACTTGCTTTTTGCAGTTTGTTGGCTAGCTGTAAACTTCAGGGCATTCTAAATTCTCTGCTAGCCTTTCCCAGTTTTGCTCTTGTGGCTTCCTGAAATATAAAAGCTCCATTCTGCTTTGGTCTTCCCATCATCTTCCCTACCATCACTAATTCCTTTATCTCCCTAGCAGCTCACACTCTGGTGCTGACTGATACCTGGAAAGATAGCACCATGGATAGTAACTTGGAGTTTTACAAGGTCAATGACTGGACTAAATTTCTCACAGCTCCGCGCCTTAATCCCCAAGTAGCTCTGTAGCAACAGTAATTCCTTTGTACAAAGTGTTCTTTCAAGATGGCATTTTCTGCCAAGACATGGGTGTCACAACAGCTCTTCTATGGAAACAGCACTAAGACATTTTATGGAGTAGAAGAGAGCAGCAGGAGATACAGAATGTGGAAACAAGTTTCCATACCGATCAGTAATACAAAGTCTATTTCAAGAAGAGGGTGAGGGTTACGCAGAGGAAATCAGTAAGGGAAAGTTTGGGGAACTCCACACATTCAGAATCACCAGAACACAAGCAGGAGATCAGTGGCAGAGACAGAAAGCTGGAGGAGTTCTCTTTTTGGCTTCTGGGGACATTTCCAAACACTATGGGGATGATGACAGGAATTTTGAGTATTTGTCAGACAGTATAGTATATGGTAACCCACTGGAAAGCTGTGGCCATTCTCAGAAGAAGCACAATCAAGTGTATTAAGTCAGAACTGTGTTGTGGGACATGAGCTGTACCTGGTAGAGAAGGAGGGGGTAGGGTGACCCTTGGGTTTCCAGTTTGTTGGATCAAAATGCCAAATGCTGCATAGTTAGAGAAAAATAGAAAGCATAAAGAGATTTCAAGGAGTTAGCAAAAACTCATTCAACTTTTTATTGGGTAAATCTTAAATAGTACACTTGGGTATCCTAATTTTTAGTGACACAAAAATAGTTAAGACATCCCATGGATAGGATGTGGCATCTAGAGAACACACAAATATGTATACACACACATGTAAATAGCCACAAATATGCAAGCGCTCTCTCTCTCTCTCTCTCTCTCTCTCTCTCTCTCTCTCTCTCTCTCCACCTCTCAATCTCTCTATCTCCTCCTCTCTCTCTCTCTCCCCACCTCTCTCTCTCTATCTCCTCTCTCTCTCTCTCTCTCTCTCTCTCTCTCTCTCTCTCACACACACACACACACACACACACACACACACACACACACACACCACGCACACACATGCAAGAGAGAGAGAAAGAGAGAGAGTAAAGTAAGTAACTTTAAAGTCAGTCCCTTCTCAATCAAAACAGAATAAATGTAAACAAAAAAAAATATTTTTAAGAAGGAGTCCATCAGGTTTCATATAGGTTGTCCAGAGTCTGATTTTTGTAACAGGAAAGATTTGAAGGTTTTTAAGAATATCATTTTATTAAATCTTGTATTTTTTTAACTCTAATTGGCATGAACACAGAAAGCAGTTCATTGTTCTATTGTCTTGAATACAAGAGTAGCAAAGCAGCTTTTAGGTAGGACAGTTGCCCAAAAACCTATGCTGGTCATCTACTGCACTTTATACCAAAGCTTTAGGTAAAACCCCAGTACATGTCTTCTTGAAATGAAGTATAGAAAGAAACTTATAAAGTTCATTCATTTATACACTCTAGAAAGTGGAGCCTCCCTTTTTCTCCTGTTTACTTGTTACTCTAGTAATCAATCACATTTTGTTCAGAACCAGAACAAGACTTCAGCATTATCTTTTTAAAGAATAAACTATACATGCATACTTGCGCATGTGCACTCATGTGTGTATGTGCATTGATGTGTGTGTGTGTTTGTGTATATGCATGTGTATCTGTTTACAAGCTCATGTGTGGAGATCAGAGGACAATTTGAGAGAGTTCTCTCTTCACCATGCAAATCCTGGGGCTGGAATTCAGGTCTTCAGTGTCAGCAGCAAGCACCTTTACAAACTGTGCCTCTCACTGCCCAGACTTCTGCATAACTCCTGATAAACAACTATGTGGACACAGTCACATGCTTAGGATCTAGTCCCAGTCCTCCTTGCTATTTGTCTGTCTGTTCAGCTTAGATGCAGACAACCCCATCCAACTCTCCAGTTTGCTTTAGACTCCTAAATAATTCCCTAAAATGTTTTCTGAAGCCCTTTTGTAGATCAGGTGGCCACCATACATATATAAAGAGTTTCCATATACTCCCTTCACCCTTGTAAAGTCACATAAGGAGCTGCGAGCATTTGAAATGGAACCAGTCACACAATATATTAACCACAGTACTCACCTCACCTCAAAGGATTGCCTATCCTTTAATAAAAACGAAAATGTGTCTGTTGTGGCATACTACTTTAGATTTAGCTTCAGGACCAATGGAACAATTGTAATTTATTTTTCAATCCTATATATTTTCCAGAGGTGAGAATTTTTATTTTAATTTGGGTTGAAGCAATCTCTGCATGCAGAGAAGGTGTCATTAAAGCATTCCGAAGGTGCCTCTGAATAAATCAACTTTTATAACTAACTGCGAACAGGTAACATCACCTTAAATCTTTAGATTCCTACTTGTAATGATGTTTTTAAGGAAGAAAAAAATAAACATTAAACTATCACTGAACTTAATGGTTTCATTTAATTCGACCCATTAGTTGTGTGCTTCAGATATAGTCAGATATCTTGCTACTGCCCTCCCATGTTCAATTCTTCACCAACACTAAATCAAGTATTTATTTACAAGAAAATGTTGAACCATCATGATGGTATCTTTATATTTTAAAGATGTGTTATTTACTTATTTAAAGATTCTTCGATTAGTTAGTGTGTGAATAATACATGAGCAAATATATACACAGTACTGTATAACTCCATGTGCGCCACTTGCGAACAGAAGCCTGTTGAACCTTCAAAGGGTATCGGATCTCCTGGGACTAGAGTTATAAGTAGTTGTGAGTGACCATACAGTGCGGGGAATTGTACCCAGGTCCTCTGAATGAATAAGTGCACTTAATCACTTTGCTATCTCTCCAGCCCCAAGGTACCTTTTTAACAAGATACTTTGGAGATTCAAAATGGTAACTTTTGTTATTTTAGTTCTTTGTAAGTAGGTACTATCTTGCCCATCATAAAATATGCTATTGACAAAGGAGTTTTCCTGCAATATGCAAGGTTGTATTACCATCAATTTATGATTATACATTTCTACCCATACCATGATACCACAGAGCCTTGTAAATTACCAGCTCTAGTGGCTAATGTCTCTCTCTTAGATCAAGTAGTGCAATTGGAAAATGCTCTGAACATTATCAGATTTATGTTTCTAACTCCTACGGTAGAATACACTTAAGAATGACTGCAAAGAGGTGTCACAAGTCCTCAGTCTTTTGACAATACTCACTGACTTTCAAACAATGTGCTTTCAATTTTAGCTATGAGTAACTTAATGTTATTGGAAAGTACAATACAAAGCAGAAACCTAATTATAGATTTTTGTTCTTTTATATGGAAAATATAAATGCATTTGTCATATGAAATTTCCTTTACCATTATTTTATATGTAGCCATTTCCCTACCAGAATGATATCATTACTTATATTAGCTCAAAATAATGTCACCAGTGCTCTTTTGTTCTCCACAGATTTTTTTTTTATTTTTCTTAATTCGAAGCCTTGTCAAAAAGATTGTAGTAATTTTTTTCTCCTATTGAAATCAAATATGAAAGTTATACTTTCTCTACCTTTGGGCATAACCAGATCTGCATGGGGACTCTTGTCCACACTCAACTTTTCTTTACCACATCTACAAATACTTCAACCCCTTCCTGAAAATCTCCATCACTTTCAGCAGTGAGTGGTCCTAAATCCAGGCCACAATCAGATATTGCAGGAGAAGCTTCAAAACCACAGACCCCTGGTAACTGACATATTACAGTTGGGTGTGGGGAAGACTTGAGATTCAGTGTTTGTGTTTTTCAGGATCCTAGGTGGCACACAGTGCACCCAGGATGAAATGCACGGCCCTAAAGCATCTCTTCATTATTCTATCAACAATTTTCATGGCTTTTTTTTTTTTTTTTTTTTTTTTTTTTTTTTTTACCAAATCATAGAATAGAATCCTTCTATTTCACAACTACATATCTTCCTATGAAATAATTTGCATAATATCTTGGTATAGCCTATATTCTAAAAGAATTGAATGGTTACTTATCATACTTGAGATAAAGTACGATAACTAACAAGTGAGTCGAATATCCATTATATATACCTTCAAATATTTAAGTATTTTTCACAATCCCATTTACTATATTTTTTCCTTTAATTCCTGCTCTTCTCTATTTTTAGTAATCATTGATTTTAAAACGAATACAAAAGGCACACCCTTAATTGTCACAGCTGAAATCAAGTTGAGATGCTCATGTGTATGAGAGACGCATGGCCTATCAGCTCCCTAGTATCTCCTCAGGGGCAATACCACCCCACGGCCTCATACTTGGCAGTATGACTTCTTGAGAGACAGAGCCTATTTCTCCAGTCATCCTAAATGGGCCGCTCTTGTGGTCAATTTCATCAAGAATACCTGTGAGAAGTAGCAAGGCATCTCTTCTCAGGTTCTGCCTCGGAGCTGCAGACTCCGTTTTTACCCTTTTGGATTGTTTTCACCATCAGTTGAAGAAACCTAATCTAACCTATTGAAAAATAAGATACAATGTAGAAAAGAATCAGAGTACCCCTGCAAACAAGCACATTTAGCTGAGCTCCATCTGAGCAGTCATATGTCTGTTGCTCCAGGAAGGAGTCCAGGCAGCAGCAGCAGCAGCAGCCAAAGAGCCTGTCAACTGAGAAGAGCCCTAGTACAGATTGGTGGAAGTATGGATTGCTTCTGCACAAAGCAAGCACATTTTTGTATGCTTCATCATATACAAAGAGATGATGTAATCAGATATTTGGGTCATATTAAAAAGACCAGCTGGTTACTGTCCTGGCCTTGGTCTCTTGTATGCAGGTTGTAAGTACAAAATATTTGAAGTGTCAAATAAATAAAGTGCTTTACAGTTCAGTTTTTCACCCATTAACCTTCATAAAGCCTATATACTTCCTTTCTATTTTCTTACACAAAGCCTTGAATAAAGAAAAGTGTCAAAGCCACCGCTTTAAAAGAAAAATCGGTAAACACATTAGCCTGAATTTTCTCTATAATTATTGTGCCATCAAGGCTACTTCATTTTCCTCTTGAGGACATGAAATTGAAAGAAAAGTTCTAAGAGGGATTAATATAAAGTTGTTCTCTTGCTAATCCTGGGGATATTTCCAAACTGGGCTACCCTTGATAGTTTTATAAATCATTTCACCAAATATTCTACCTAAACTCTTCTCAGATACCTTTCTTTGAACATAGTGACTGCAGGAACATTGAAGGTAATCTATCAGAACCTTCCGTCGGCATGGATCTTCTTTATGACTAATAACACATATGGCCAGTGGCTTTCCTTTTCTAACTTTGGTATTGTGTAACCTTTCAGTGTGTTGGATACAGATAGCTCTATTAGTTTCCTTTTTTCTACTTTAATTCCACTAAATACAACCTTAATCTCTCACAGTTTTGGAAGCCAGAGATCTGGAAACTGCTTCAGTGCGCTAACATCAAAGGTTGTAAAAGACTGTGTTCACTCTGGGATGCTAGGGTAGAGTCTGTTCCCTTGCCCTTGGCTTCTGGAGGAGCAAGTGCTCCTTGCATTGTTTGGCTGAGGGATCCCCTATGCATCTTTTAAGCCAGAAGTCTTGTCTTCCAACCTCTGTGTCTGTACCACAACTATGTTGTACTCTGTTGTCTATATTTCTCTCATCTTTAATCAGCTTTAAGGATACCGCTGATATATCATTGATTGCATCTTGATAATGCAGGGTAATTTTCTTGTGTTCTAGTGCTTAATTTAATTATACCAGTAGAGTCCCTTTTGCCATGTCAGGTGACAATATTTATAGGATATGGTAATCAGGCTATGATATAAGGAAACAATGTCCACTACACTTTCATCAGATTTTAAAATAAGGTAAAGGTTCTTCTGGTAAGGCCAGCATTAAGGCAGATCAAATCAGAAAAAAACAATGAAACAATTTAACTTAGCTACCGTCCATTCCTTGCTTAATCTTTATGCTTAAATCAAGCAATAATCAAATCACCCATTAAATCTAGATAAAACCACAATGTGTTGGGTAAAAACATTGCCAACGTGGTCACTGTGGTAGGACCTCATTTCTACTAGTTTACTCCATTTAGGAATATCAATGTCATCTTGTATTTGTCAAGTTCAATAGAGGCTTCATCTTGAAAGAGTTGCTTCTGGGGGTGCTGGGTAAATAGAGCCTTTTGTTTAAATTTGAACAGCACTGAAGAACTTCCTTTTTAACGATCATTTTAATGTATTCTTACCTAACACTATTTCATTTTATTAGCAGCATAAAAACAAAGTTGCCCCATAATTCTTCCACTGACAATGTTGCCTACTTGAAGGCATCATAAAGTTATAAGCACAGATTTATAATTCATCCATTATTTAAAAGGAAGGGACCCTTAATACATTTTATCTGCAAAAGAAAGTAATATCTTTCGCTTGACAATTACATTACTAGAGAGAATTATTCAAGTATGTAGACAAAAGCATTCAGAGCATATAACTGAAATATAATATTTACATGTATAAAATCTCATCGATTCAGAAAATAAGTAATATACTCTTTCTAATCGCTAGCAAAGGGAATATTTCATAAGCTAAATCAGATAAAGAAAACAAAGCATTAAACACAAATGCCTGTGAGGATGATAAGGAATCAGATGTGCATTAAAACATCTTATTATGGAACAGATAAAGCAAACTTAAGAACATCATCTAAATCAGAATATTCTGAAGCCATGGTATGCACATTAACTATTGTCATCTCAGGTTCTTTACTTCTATGGTTATAAAAATAAATGGCAAATGATTTTAGAGACTTAGGAGCATAGAAAAATAATATCTTCAGCTAAATTACTGCTTGAACAAAGGTCAGAGCTGATAATAAATCAATCAATAGTTATTTACTATAGAATACATTTTACATTTGAAAAGCTTACATTGACCAATTTCTTCATAGCAATGAAAAGAATCCTTAATAATTCTGTTCCATATCGTCCCAAAATCTCACCAAAATGAAAACAATGACTTCACATACATACTAGTCAATTCAGAAAAGTAGATAGGATATTAGGAAGGAGAGATAGCAGTCACATTTTGGAAGGAGGAAATCCATGGAGAAGAAGCCATTGAAGTCGCCAACCATGAACTCCTTTTGAAGATGGACATTTCATTCCTTCTTAAAAGGGGGAACAAAATACCCACAGAAGGAGTTGCAGAGATTAACTAT
>NW_022196899.1:24478151-24479158 GCF_008632895.1 Mastomys coucha
GGGGAAACTGGGAATGGAGAAATTTACATGTAAATAAAGAAAATATCTAATAAAAATTAAAAAAAAAAAGAACTCTTTTTGAGTGGAGGCAGTGTATTTTTCCCAAGAGCAAACAGCTAAGTCCTTAAGCACAGTTTTTGCCAGATGTAAAAATCTACATTGCTGGCTAGCTCTAAATGTAGGGAGCTGTGGGAGATTCGCTTCTCAGTCACTAGAAGGGAGATCACTCACAGATCTTAGGGGCCACTCAGACAACTAATTGCTCACTTCTCACTTGAAATTTACTTTTGGGAAATGTTCAAGCGCACGTGAGCTGAGAAGAGTGAAGAAACCCACCACAAAGGTGTTAAACATATGCTCCACATGGAAATACAGCAGGAGTTAAACATGTTCCACACAGGAAGACAGCATGGGTTAAACATGTTCCACATAAGAAGACAGCAGAGGTTAAACATATGCACCACACAGGAAGACAGCAGGGAATTTTTTTTTTCATGGAGAAAATAAGTGGCCCAAGAAGACTTTCAGATTCAAATTGAGGTTTGGATAACTTCTCCCCAGACAAAGACAAAGGCAGGTCATCTCTTTCTCCACCTGAAAACTACCTCTTCCACCACACCAATCTTGACATACAAATGCTATCCATGATGAGCCATTTTTTGTACTTTGTCCCAATTATAAATGAGTCATTTAGCGGTATAAGAGGGATGTTTCTAAACTGAAAGAGGCGCTGATGTAAGCAGCAAGAGAACTCAGAGACAAAGACATTACAGGAAAACCTATGGCTTAAGAGGACAGAACTATCCATGAGGTGGAGAGGTGGCTTGGTGGGTAAGCACAGATACTGCTGTCAGACTACCAGGTTCATTCCTAACACCTGTACATGGATGTTCACAACAGCCTCTAACTTCAGCTCTGAGGTGCCAATGCCTTCTTCTCATCTCCCAGGGAAATTTTAGGTGTATATACACCAAACACATACACACACACACACACACACACACACA
>NW_022196899.1:24479168-24585252 GCF_008632895.1 Mastomys coucha
CACACACACGCACATACATACACAAATAAATATACAAGAATCGCCCCCATGAAGTCAATGGCTACATATTTTTATATGTGTATCATCAGATATAAAAATACTATACAATGCACCTCTATAATTTAAGCTGAAGGGTATAAACAGAAATATCTATAAATCAACTACAGTTCTTATATATTAAAATAAAAAGTTCCAAAAATAATGAGATAAAATGCTGAAGAAATGAAATAGCATGAAACAGTTGCATGGGAAATGATACCTTTCTATGACATAATCTTTCTAGGAGCAATAGCACTGACTAATGAAAGCTCCAGAAAGCGAAAACTGGGCCCAGGAGAGCCAGAATATGATAAAGTACAAAGGACATGCATTCTGTATTAAAAGAATCAGCCAAATGTACAGGACAAACAACTGCAAAACTTCTTATACTAGGATACAATACTGAGAAACTACAGCAGACTATGCACAAAGAAAAACTTTAAAATTTAAAATTATTGGTCAGATTTTGCTGCCAGTAAATATACTATAGCTACCAATGAGATCTAGGAAAATAGAATAGTTCTTGGCATATGTATGGCCAAAATGTATATGGTTTCCTAAACATGGGATGCTAATTTAATAAAAGCAAGTGATGTAAGTTATAGCAGAATGAAGCAAAAAGAAAATTCCTTCTGGATCATGCTAGAGAGGTGATGGTCTGAGGGCTACTAGACTGTTGCAGCAGAACTTAGATGAGAGAAGAGTGGAGTTTGCCTTCTAGAGTTCTACAAACAGCCACATGATCAACATGTTAAGATTTCAAGACGCCAAAGAAAACTGGTACCCATAAGAAATAACTAGGCGTGTGCTAAAGAAAGCAGAAGACCTACTATGAGAGCGGCAGAATGATCTCCTAGAATAATGACAAGATAAAGATAAATAATATTCTGTGAACAATGAGAAGGAAGCCAAGATCTGGGTACCAGTAGCTGATTAGTTCTCAGGAATGGTTCATAAGGGAGAACATCCATTGGATTCCTCCACAGGTTTGACCTTGTTGAGGTAATTCAGTTTTCAACTGAATCAAATGTCAGAGGGGAAAGTAAACAAGAAAGAAAAATGGATTAATTATTGACTCCACAAAATAGAAAAGAAATGCAGCCATATAGACAAAGCAGCTTATAGGTGATCAATATTTATATGATCACATAAATAGTGAATATATAATTGATTTAAAAATCTGACATGAACTAGTTGTAGGATAAAGGAAAAAGAAGTTGTGAGTAAAAATGAAGCCTTATCTTTTATAACAAAAAGGCAGGCCATACTTACCTAAAAATGTCAGCTCTGTGGCTTAGGACATGTCTGACAGGGCACAGAGTTTGCAACCCCCTGGAAGTTGGGTGTACTGACTCATGCCTGTAAATAAGTGCTGGGGGAAGGGTGGAGACAGAAGAATCCTAGGAAGTCCCTGGGTTAGTTGAAGTGCCTCATGTTCACCATGATAGATCCTGCTTAAATATAAGATGGTGCAGGAAGACAGATATACTCAATGTCAATGTCTGGCCTATGTGCCTGAACACAGAGTCATATGCCCCAGCAAATCTATGCAAGAACACATACATACATACACACACTCACATACACACGCACACACTCACATATATATACACACACATATATGTGTGTGTGTGTGTGTATGACATTTCTCTTTCATGTATACACACATGAAAAGCAGACATGTCCTCCCCCCACATTTGCATACACATAAAAGAAAAGCTAAAACTCAAAAGGAAATCATGTTATTTGGAAATACACAGATATATGAGCAGAAACACCTATAAATAGTTGAGATCAGGTCCTGCTCATGTGGAATAGTGAGAATACTGGTTAGCAGGGGGCATTTAAAATTTTTTATCCTTCAAAAAATTATGATTAACGATGTTTCAAACTGGACATTTATCTCCCTTTTAAATTCAAATACATGTTTTAAAAACCACACATCTACACACAATCTTACAATCCATTAATGGCTCACCCTTTTCAATGCTGGCATTAGAGGACCACAATGTTTTGACATTGTGTACCAAACATCACTCCATTCAGTGACATCTAACTGCCATTAGCAGTAGCTTTAAGACATCTCTAAGACAATCCTAAAGCTTTCAGCATAAATTGGTTCTCTTAAACACCATGCATACATTTTCCCCAGGCTCCAGCTGACCATGTGGCTAGATACTTAAGGAGGATATGAGCACTGCCTTATGGCTTCCTGAGCATGGTACAAGCGAAGTACCAAAGCATGTCTCACCCTTCCAGAGAGTGGTCTTTCCTTGAGATGCTACATATTGTCAGTACAGTGAAGACAAATACACTTGTGCCTATTATGTCCAAGCCCTGTGGCAGGCACAGAGGAAACAGAATGATGTGTAGACGCTCACAGCTTCCAAGGACTCCATGATTAAAAAAAATCAGACAGTGACATCTTTTGCAACTGACCTCCATTTGCCTAATTTTCTATGGAATGTCTATCCCCAGCTAATACATTTATAATACAACATATCTACCTAAGACTTTGGTAACTTTGCAGCAGAGTAGAGTAAAACATTGAGAGCCAGAGGACCAGGATGTCTGCTGCCTGATAGTGTTCTTTATATATGACAGGGAATCTATGTACAGGGAATCTTAACAATAAGATTGCCTCAGCGAGATTGGCACATGGACAACACAGTTGACATTCCAATGTGGTTGGGAACACCTCATAAGGTCCTATTGGTAAATGAAGAGCTATAGCAATAAATGGCTGCTAAAAGATGGAGAAGCAGTTTGCTTCAGACACAGGCCCCTGTAGGTTATCCAGTCCTAAGGGGTTTTATAGGCACAGACAGACACACTCACAGGCACACATGCATACATACACACCTGCACACACAGGTATTTGTATACATCATGAAATTTAAGGTGAGTGGGAGAGACCTGGGAAGATTTTCAGGCGGCAACATGCATGGTGGTATATATACAGTACTCATATATGAAATTCTCAAACATTAATAAAATAAATAAATATGACAGTCAATCAACTCTAATCAACTCTAAAAATACTGTAGACAGTTTCCTGTCTTCTCCTGACATTACCAAGTGCTGTTAGCCCCGACATAAAATCATGCATATGTCAGGAAATTCTCCCTTCATAATATGTTTACTTTGCTTCTGTAACTGAATGTGTCAACAAGCTGGCTTTCTTTTTCAATGATCCTAAGTTTTTCACTCCAAAGAGACATTCCATGTACAAGAATTTGTCATCAGCTTGAGAGGAAAAGACAAAATTTCACATTAACAAGCTCGAGGGACTAAACAATACACCCAATATGTAGTAGTTGGTTTTCATACTGTGATGTTAAGAAAAAATAAGTGAATAAGTAAATATAGTGTTCTTTACCTTGTGGAGGAAGGGGAAGGTTGCCTGGGCAAGTGGCTGGAAATAGTATGTATTTTATGACAGAATCTGTTTGTTCCAGGAGAGAATTTGTCTTGTTAATCAAATTATTGCTCAAATGATAGAAATTGAGGAAATTTGTAGGTCAAGAAATAAACTCCTATCGTAGCATCTTACCATATACAAAGGTTTTGTTTTATTAGAATCATTAAATTAAATAAAGGCAAACACATTTATTTAGAGGAAAAGAAAAACTCTACTATGTTTCTGATTCTATGTTTCTAGTAATTTTAGAGATTTCTAAAGTGCAGAATATCCACAATACTCTCAGAAATTACAATGACTTTTTAAAAATTAATCTTTTCCTATGAAGGTGAGTCTACCTCACATATTTGAGGTTGGCTGTTTTATTTAGAGCATCAGTTTGCATTTCCATTTCCCTTCCTAGTGAGCCCCTGGATTCTCTCCTTTACTGAAGCTTCAGGGCTCAGTGACTTGTGCTCTGGCCTTGCTCCACATTTGTCATGATCAATATCTTCATTTGGTTCAGCTGATTCATCTTCTGGATCCTGTTCAGTTCTTCCTGGATCGATCAAAGTGCTCACAGCCTGGCAACTCATTGCACACATTGTTGAAGTGAAACATGAATATGTTGGAAATTTGAGGAAAATAAACAAATCTTCCATATTTTCTCTTTTATCCATACAATAAGAAATGAAATATGAGGTCACAATACTCCAACATTAACTTCACCATGGCAGGACATAGGGGACATAGTATGTCAATGTACCTTCACCAGGAATAGAGGGGCATATGCTATCTCTCCCATAATAACAGTGACAAGTCTGCATGATGTTTCCCTTTATTTTTCATTCTTTATGTGTGAGAGAGTATATGAGAATGTCTGAGAATGTATATGTGTATGTGTTGTATATATGACTATATGTGAGTGTATACATGATTATATGTGTGTGAGTGTGTAAGTATGAATATGTATATTTGTGGGTGAATGTGTATGTATGATTGTGTACACATGTATGTGCGAGTGCATGAGCATATGTGTGAGCATGTGTATGACTGTGTATGTAGGAGAGTATATGTGAGGATGAGTATGTGTGGTACATTAGTATGTGTGAACAGTGTGTGAATGTACATGTCTGAACATGTATGTCTCCATAAGTGTGAGTGTATATGAGCATATGTGTATTTGAACACTTGTTTGTGTGAAATCACATGTATATGTGCATGTCTATGAGTATGCATGTGACTATGTGACCTCCTGTGTGTAAATGAGTATGTGAACCTGTGTTTGAGTGTGGGTTGGCACACGTGTGTGGGTGTGTTTATACATGAGCATATGTGTGTGTAAGCATGTATTAGAATGTGTGTATGTGAACATGTGTTTGAGTGTTTATGTATAAGTATACATATGAATGTATGAACATGTGTGAGTATATATAAGCATGTTTTTTTGTGTTTACATGTGTATGTGTATGCACATGCAAACACACACATATACTGCTACAGCACATGTCAAGAGGTTGAAGACAATTTGCTAGATCTGGTTCACTCTTTGTACAGTGTAGATTCTTGGCATCAAACTCGGGTCATGCAACTTCATGACAAGTGCCTTTACTTGCTAAGCCACTTGCCAGCCCTGATCTTCCTTTCCTTTGTTATACATCTATGTTAGTGACCAGAAAGCTGTCACACTGTAGGTAGCTATGATGACTTAGGTTCTTTTCAAGTGAATCAACTTATGCTTATACACCAGCACAGTTTATATTAGTCCTTAGTGACTGCATATTTTTCTATCTACTTTTTAAGCATAAAATAGAAAGCTTCATTGTGACACTTTCATACATGAATATAATAATTTATTGTAAACACAGTCACCCCACTTTTGCACATTCTTTTTTTCTACTCTCCTCTGTTGTGGCTCCTTTCATGTCCCTCTTAGTATCCCTTTGAATTTCCTGTTTACCTGAGCTTTTCATTCAGTGCAATGATCTATTATATCATATTGTAAATTTTGTGCTATGGTTAGGGTTAAACTTCAGAACACCACATTTTAAATTAGATAAAGTAACTGGATTGTTTTATGAAATAATATCTTTGGATTGCTTGTGGAATTAGCTCCATCAGTGTGGATATGACATTTTCAGCTTTACTGTTAAGAAATATGATTCAACAACCCGTTTTAGAAGGCATTAAGATAAATGAATATGCAAATGTGGATCTGCTCTCACATATGATACAGGGAGAGAAATCTACTTCAGATTGTATAATGCTTATGCTGTGTAACACATAGAGGGAAAAAAATAAGTCATTAGCTCATTGGCATATGGACTATGCCACTAAGTGTAAGTGACAAGATTCACAGTACAGAAACAGAAAGCACAGTCTGGCATGCCAAGATGGGCTTAGCACTCACAAAGACCTGTGTCTGAGCAGTACTTCTGCCTCTCTTAGTGTGCTCAATTCAGACAGGTCCCTTTGTTTCTCTGCACCAGTCAGAGTTCTCTAAAGGAACAGCATAGAGTCCAGCGATGGCCATCTCACTGTGGAAAATCCAAGAAGCTGGTAGATGTTCAATCGAGAGGCTGGATGTCACTGCAGTCCTCTTTTGGCACTGGAGTCATTTGGAGGTTTGCTGGGGAGCTACTGGCCTTCAGTCTACTCTGAAATACTGGAGGCTGAATTTTGTACTGGCCACAGCAACAAGATAGAGTAATGTGACAGTGAGTGTGATGGCAAGCAGGTGAAAATCGAAGGTCCCTTCTTCTATACCATTTTATGTGGTCCACCTTCCAAAAGATGTCCCAGATATAAGGTGAGTCTTCTTGCTTCAAATAATTTTATGACGAAAACCCCTCATAGGAGTAGCAAGTGTCTTGGGTTTTAGTTCATTCCAGATGCAGTAGATATCATCAAACAAAGAGCCTTTTAGAGAGAGGCACGTACAGAGTGGTCAGAAATGACTGACAAAGAGTCAGGGTAAGGAAGACAATGGCTGAGTGACAGAAAAAGTCAGAATGCACTGTACTCTTTGCTTTCTAACATCTGAACATCTTCTGGCACATCATAAGCCAATAACATTCAGGTACGAACACTAGTACTGCTTTAAAATAACTCTCAGAGTTAAGTACCATTTTTTTCTCTCCTTAGAGATAAAGCTGCATCATTTCTGAGATCATCTACTCTGATTTCGGCAATGAGCATTAATATCTAACAAGTGTTTCGAATGGTTATAGTTACATCAAAAATCAAATTAGTAAGTGTTGCTCCTTCACTGGGGCCATATATTCCACCTGTAGCTGCTTGCATTCCACCTGAGTGTCCACACAGAAGCACTTAAGAATCGCTAGCCCCAGGAAGACAATGCATTGCCCATACTGGTGCTAAATAATAGTAACCTGTCATAATAAGTAAAGTCTCAGATGCTGTACTAAAAGAAGCAGAATCACGATGGTGACATCTAAAGGCTGAGTCTTCTGATAGTGACTGAGTTATCCAAAGGAGATTTCAAGTGAGAAGTATCAGTGCTACTCAATCAGGCATGCCCAATCAGCTATTTGTGGGTCACATCCATCCCAGAGTGGCTATGGATGCAGCCTAACACATTTGTAGATTGCATATCATCCCAGGATCAAATTGTTGGACACTGCTGCCTCATGGCAACTGATAAATCTAAAGGTAATTACCTAATTTTGTATTCAAGATAATGATACTCATTGGTTATAAGATGTAAAACCAGAGACACTATTGATTTGAAAATGTGCCCATAATCTCTAACATATATGTGACACAATGTCATGTCAATTTCAGGGCATATCATGTAACAAAATGTATACGGCCTACATGTGTGGTTAAACTGAGTTCTATACTGAGAATTAAAACGAGAAAGGCCAAGCTTGTTAAATCAGTTTCACAAGATACTTCACATTGGGAATTTTCAATCACATTCCCACCTCTGCTGCTTATTTATAACAGAAAATGGTCTGAAGACCACTTAAGAGTCAAAACAAAACACAACAAAACAAGAATAAGGATGACATAATTATAAGTTCTTTGATGTGTAAATAACACATAGACTATGCTCATGGTTGCTTAAAGAAGAATCTGTTTATTTCAGTTGATTTCTTTTGCAGCTAATACCATGCATCCTTTCCCCTCTCATCTCCAATGTTGATATTATCACGATCTCACATATTATTTTCATTTTTATAGTTATTCCCTCTGAAGTAATCCCTTTCTGGGAGAAGAAAGATAACCTAATAGATTTTCCTATCTTTAATTTTGTAGGCTCTGTGAATTTTTAATGCTAATGCTTTAAAGAATTCCTCTTATTTAAATAAGATATTTGATTAAAAAAGGTATTCTAGATAATCTTTCTACTAAATCTTTAACAGGAATGCTTTAAAAAAAGTTATTACCATATGCTCTTTAATGCAGAAAGCAAAGATCTAGTATGGGACTGAGAGTCATAATGAAGCCAATCTCAATTCCATCAATGCTCTGTTCTATTAAAATCAAATCCAATCACATTCCTCATTTCAACCCAGCACGCCTTGGCTTTGAGGTATGTTCAGAAATGCACTTAAATTAGAAAAGAAACATTAACATTTTATCATATGAATACCACTAATGGCTTGGAAGATTAGCAGCAACGCATTCTGG
Organism: Mastomys coucha; assembly: GCF_008632895.1. Lineage (NCBI taxonomy): Eukaryota > Metazoa > Chordata > Mammalia > Rodentia > Muridae > Mastomys > Mastomys coucha. The sequence goes on from NW_022196899.1 coordinate 24,487,264, forward strand.
AGACTTCTGAAAATTCACTCAATAATATTCCCATTCATGCCACTGCAAAGGTAGGAGTTGTGTTTTCAATTACCAATGCTCAGGAGGAGTTGGCTAAAAGTGAGAGGGAGAAAGAAAGGAAGAAAGGAAGAAAGAAAGATAGAAAGAAAATTGGCAGCCTCATCAATGAAAATCCCATATCCAAAAACCCATTTGCTATATTTCCAGAGAACCCTTCTTCATTACATCATCCTCAACTATGTGAACTAGTGAGAGAAAGGGTACATTTTCATTTGAGTAATAGGTCACTACAGAAATATATCTATGAGTTTATTTAATTTTATTTGTATTTTTAGTTAGTTATTTTAGGGGTTGAGTTGGTTTTCTCCTATAATGTCATAATAAGAATTGCACAAATTCTTCATAATTCTACTGTCTATATGTCTTTGTATAGATATATAGCTCAAGGGCTGAGAATGTCTAATAATGAGTTTTTTGGTTAGAAGCCTGAGTAAATTGGTCCTATTGTAAATAGTTCCCAGGCTGACACTATATCACACAATTCAGCCTTATTTAAAGTAAGGAAGAGATGAAAATAATCTTTAATTTATGACATGGCTTTATTTAGTAATGCCTATTTCTTTTGAATTACTCCAACTTCTTGACTGTCTAAATTATAACTACCATTGTTCTGGACATGTTATGAAGCCTTGTCTTATGGAGCATTTGTGTGTGTGTGTATATATATAAATATATGTATATATATGTATATGTATATATACATATACATATATATATGTATATATATATACATATATTTCAAACAAAGTCTAAGTTACATTGAGTACTGTAATTGGTCTTGGTTGCTTCCCAGAATTTAAAGGTAAGACCACTATTGCAGAAGTGGTCTTCAGCTGCAAGACTTGGAGGAATCAAGCTGGAACTGATCTGGAAGCGAACTTCTTTTTTTTTTTTTTTTTTTTTTTTTTCGAGACAGGGTTTCTCTGTGTAGTCCTGGCTGTCCTGGAACTTACTCTGTAGACCAGGCTGGCCTCGAACTCAGAAATCCGCCTGCCTCTGCCTCCCAAGTGCTGGGATTAAAGGCGTGAGCCACCACCGCCCGGCTGCGAACTTCTTGAGGATTAGTATCTCCTATTATTTGAAAATGTTTTTTTGCAATCTGTCAAGGGAGAAAAGCGATTAAAAGTCCCAAACCGCTGTAAAGCCAATTAATCTCTTTGACCAGGGTGCAGTAGTGACACCGATCTCAGGTGTAAGCAGCAGCCAGCCCTCTGACTAGCTCATTTCATAGGAGGAAACTCATGCATGGTACTGTAAACCTAGTCAGTTACTTGTGGCTAGTAATGTGATGGATCATGGAGGAGAACATATTACTGCCACTGTCCTAAACCAGTATAATTCTCAATTGTATGCTAAATACCTATCCTTAAAACACAGATAAATGTACCTTTTATCCTTCAGCAATGAAGCTTCTCTTTGCAGCAGAGACCAACACAGCAATCCACAACTGGTCAAAACCCAGGGAACAAAATGTTTTGAGTAATCTCTAGCTGATACATAGGTAACACAGTCCCTACATCTAAGGTTCAGAGAACACTGTGGAAGAAGGGGAATGGAAATATGGTAAGAGCCAGAGCATTTACTACTGGATAGTGTCTTCCATATATAATTAATAGGGAATAACACTTGTGAAATCTGAACAACTAGGGCTCTTAAAATAGATCTGTACTTGGAAAAGATTAAGTTGGCATGCCGGCGTGAATGCAGAAATCTTACAAGGAATTACCCCTACCTAAAGAGCTACAGATAATTAATGGCTGCTAAGAAAGAATCACTATTTTTTTTGCAGTGATGAGCCTCCTGTTCAATCTCAAGCAGCTACTCCTAAACTCATATACATATGAACAATACTAAATGGACTTAGCAGGTTATATATTTAAAAAAGAACAAGTCATGAATTTGAGAGAGAGTTCTGCAGCAAAGGAGGATTTGCAGTGCAAAGAAGGTAGGGTAAAAATGACAGGAGCCTGAGATAGCTATCTCCTGAGAGGCTCTGACAGTACCCGACTAATACAGAAGTAGTGGCTCACAGCCATCCATTAGACTGAGTAGAGGGTTCCCAATGAAGTAGCTAGAGAAAGGACCCAAGGATCTAAAGGGTTTGCAGCCCCTTAGGAGGAACAACAATATGAACTAACTAGTACCCTCAGAGCTCCCAGGGACTAAAACTCCACCAAAGAGTACACATGGTGGGACTCATGACTCCAACAGCATATGTATAGCAGAGGATGGCCAAGTCAGTCATCAATGGGAGGAGAGGACCTTGGCCCTGTGAAGGTTCTATGCCCCAGTGTAGGGGAATGCCAGGGCCAGTGAGCAGGAGGGGGTGGGGTGGTGATCAGGGGGAGGGGAGAGTGAATAGGGGATTGTTTTAGTTTTTTGTTTTTGTTTTGGAGGGGAACCTGGGAAAGGAGATATTGTAAATAAGAAAACATCTAATAAAAAAAGCACTATTGGAATAGAAAAAAATGATATAATTGCAGTTCTTGACTGTGAAATCCTCAAAGAAATCTTAAAATAAATGTTTAAAATTCAAATCATTAATAATCTCTGAAAAAAAAGAGAAATCTTTGGCCCCTTGTCATAAAATGTTTTCCTGAAATGTTTTGACACATGTAGTATACTGGCCTTAACACAATTAGACCGTTTCTATAACTATTAATTTTTTTAGAGGGTTTTAGAATTAAGCCAGTTTTATTTAAATTTGTAAGTATACAAGTGTCTGCTAAATCTTGTCAATCAGGTTTTTTTTTTTTTTTTTGGTGTTTTGGTTTGATTTTATATTAGATGTAAGTGTTGTGTGCTATGTGTGTGAATGCATTTTTTTTTTTTAAAAAAAAATCTGGTCAGAAATTTTAAACAATGGGTAAAATGTCTTTAGTTTCTATAATTGAGAATTATTAGAATAGGAATTACATTCCCACTTAAAGAATGATGTCAGAAAGAGCATAGGTAAGATAGTTACTTCCCTGATATTCTTCTTCTTATGAAATCTTTGAGAAAATATTATATGCATCTATATCTGTATACATTCAGAAAAAATAGGCTAATACTGCACACACAGTATTATAGAGAGAGGCAAAGAGAAGGGAGATGAGAGAGAAAGATAGGGGAAAGAGGAAGGAGAGTATAACCAAGTAAATGTTTCTTCACTTGTCTCAGTTTGCACCATCTTTGTTTTCTACCTACTGCCCTGAAAAGTCCCAAGCACCCAAGCCTGTTCTAGAAACGTAGGATCAAAATACCCCAACAAGCTAACTGCATGCTCTTGGCTTCTGTTAAACTGCTTGCTTGCTTGCTGTCCCATGCAACTGGAACCAGGGTGCAATTTTTATGCTTTCTTTATATTTAAAAATTCCCTGTAATATGCATTTGGGGTTGGACCGTGAGAAGTGTTTCTTACCAGGTAGTTGCTGGCTGGCTTAATATAAAGTCATTGCAAACATTGGTTGTGCTGAGTGGTCTCTGGATTTTTACCCTACAACAGAGAGGAGAGAGAGAGAGAGAGGGAGAGAGGCAGGAGACAGAGACCAAGGCAGACTTGTAGGTCTTCTGAGATTTGCTTATGTTACACTAGGTAAAAAGCAATATCTGAAAAGCTTGTTACAAAGAATAACAAAGAAAGGAGTTTGATGCTGGAACAAGAGGCAACAATTCTGAATAATTCAATCACAAATTACTTGAACGTTGGGCTCATGATAGTGGTAAGAAGGGTGGTTTTGCAAGTCAAGAGCCTTTACAAGCCATCTTGATGGCCACATGTCCTCTCCCAGGTTTCTGAGGCCTCTCTAACCGCAGAAGTGTATGTGTTGTCTCCACTCTGCCACCATGGCTTTATTCTGGTGTCTGCCAAATATCTGTACTACAGCATACAGTGTATGATATAGTGGCTCACTCCTTACCTCTAACTCGCAATTCTGCTATTTCTCATGAAACTCTCATACAGCTCAAACTCTAAGCAGTCGTTTGAGCATTTTTTCCTGGACTCTAATGGTCATGGCAAATATTATTTCATGTTTTATCATTTGTCATTATTCTTAACTTCCACACTCTTTGTTATTGACTTTATTGACTCCAGATCTGACTATTTTGTGACATATCCCTGATTAATTAATTTAGAATTAACATTTTTCCTGTACAATCAAGAAAAATCTGTCTCACTATTAACTCTGAATTACCTGGAAGATACTTGTTCTCATTATTTTTATGGAAAAAGGCTTTCATTACTACTACTTTCTTAATTTTACATATGACTTGTACATTTGTTGAGGCTCAAACTTTTTTCATCTAATGGTATGGATAGTTCTCCTATGAATACCACAGATTTATGAAGATTTATGACATTTACTAGCACACTTTAATTTCAACACATGCATCTGAGGCTCTAACATCTCATGGCAACAGACTTAATGCTTTCCATTATCTTTGTCTTACTGTGTTGTCTCCAGTATTATATATTTTACTGAAAGCACTGATGATCAATCCCAGGAAGCCCAGTGTTTCCAAAGTTCTGTTTTGATATCTCCCAAATCACTTAGGCTTTCACAACCAAAGGAAGCTATTTGTAGGTTAAGATCAAGAATGTATATCCCTCGATGATGTACTTTGAAAAAAACTAGACCTAGGATAGATAGGATTAATAGATGATCAAATTAGTATCCCTAAATACCAAAATGGTTAACATATACTCAACACTAAGTAACAGTCACTGCAAAGGCAAGTTGGCAGGGTTACAGGGCTTAGGGACTGAAGCTGATCAACACAGGGCTTTTAAGACAGCGAAACTATTCGTCATGATGCTCTAATAGTGGATATAGGTCATGTATTTGCACAAACCACAGAAGATATAACAGCAAGAGTGAACTATGAACTTTGGGTGACACTGTGAGTTAATTAGTTTTTTTCAATTATAATGACTATATCACTCTAGTGGGAGGTGTTGGTAAGGGGAGATGATATGCATGTGAAGAAAGAGGGGTGATATGGAAATCTCTATATCTGTTGCCAATTTTTGCCCTGTGAAGATGAAGATCTCTTAAAATAAAGCCTGTTAAGCAAAAATATAAACATGCATGTGATAAAGTAAAGGCAGGAAGGAAAGGATGGCTTGGTTGGGAGGTACTTACTATGCAAGCTTGCTTGAGGACCTGAATTTGAATTCCCAGCTCTCGTGTGAAAAGGAGGACATGTGCATGCCTGCAATACAGGCATTGGATGGCATGGGGGTGAGGAAGATAATTTCAGTTTGATTAGTCATTGGGGGTGATTTAAGTTCAGAGAAAGGCAATAAGACAGAAGCAATTGAGAACAGCAGAAGCCTTACTCTGCCTTCACATGTGCACACAAGCATCTGAACACTCAAATACACACTTCACACACACACTCATATACAAACGTACGCCATACAATATACATGTGCCACATGTTCACATAAAAGTAAATAAATAATGAGAAAGGAAGAAGTGATATTAGCAATTTAGAATATCCCAAAATGTACTATATACTCAACACACACACACACACACACACACACACGCACACAAACACACAAACACATGCACTCACACACACACACACACACACACATTCATTTCCATCCCTCAGGTTACAAACACATTTTTCCTTTCCCAATTGACTGTCCTCTGTACTAATTGTAGAACAATGTGACTGGATCATATTATGAAAGGAAGCTTGTCAGTGAAGTTAGCCATTCTTTGCTGGTATCACACCAGGTAGTGCACAAGTCTTTGGAGAACAATAAAACTTAGCTAATTTCCTTGATTTCCTTGATTGATGTAAATTATAAATGACTCTATATCCTGTCAGGTAATCTTAAATGGTTCTAGCTAACTCTGCATTGAGCGCCCACATGCTCTAATACACTAAGGAACGTGCTACAACCTTAATCTGGAGTAATGGAGTTCAATCTGCTTTTTAAAAATTAAACACACCCTATGTAATTGTACTCAAGGTTTTCAAAAGGGTTTGTGCCTTTAAACAGCATGAGCATGCACTAATCGTATTGCCTTTTATAATTTTGAGAATAAAAACCATTTTGGGGGACCTGAGAAGAAAGGTAGCCTTCAAGGTACAGGCCTCAAAGTAAGGTATGAAAACATAAAAGCCGACATGGTCCGCTTTAGACATCTTAGAATAGAGAATAATGGCTTCAGCTCCTGTCCCCATTCCTCCTGTGATCAGAGCTCCATTTGCCATTAACAGTGACACCTTCTATAGGAGGCCCCTTTTAGAGGACATGGGGATTGTGAGCAGCCACAGAACTAAAATGTTCCACTGAATGTAGCCTCTGGGCTTCTCACCACTCCCAGCTTCCTAGACAAAGAGGAAAAAGGAGCTGACACCATCAGCAGGTATTCCAAGAAGCAAGTGATGCTGAGATGGCACCAAGTGGTACTGGGTAGCACACACACACACACACACACACACACACACACACAAAATAAACTCTGCATGTTACATCACAAGGTTTATCTTCTGGCAGCCTAGTTCACCGGCTATTGCAAGTTGGGATATTGTCTTAGTTTTTTGGAACCTGACCTTTTGTTACCTGAAGAACAACAATGATGATTCCTGCATTGAACACCTAGGCTGAGCATTGTATTAACTTGTAAGGCATCTACAACAATGCGAGGCACACTGAAAGACTTCTAAGATGACAGTGGCTGTGGTAACAATGGAGCAGATGCTCACCAGTGATGGCTGCTACTAGTCAGATGAGTCCTGGTTGGAGGTGTGATGGTGATTCTTTGGGGTGAGGGTGGGGATGCTCACTGCTTTTTCCTGTCTTTTATATCAAAATTCCATTTTTGTCTTTCAGAGAGGTGACTAGAGCACTAAAATCCATCTGATTGGGGTCCTATCTTTTTTTCTTCACACAGAGCAAAGTTGACCAGGTAAAGGCCTCCTAGAACACCTGTGTTCTACCTAATGGGAGGTGTGGGGAACCTATGAATTCCTACACTCTCAACCACTGTGCTGGGGAATGCTGGCAGACAGGTGAGAAAATCTGATGTATAATCTAGATGCTTCAGTCCCAAAAGCTAAACCAAACCTGTGGCAAAAGCCATAGTAGAAGCATGTGAAGAATTGTCTGAGACACCACCAAAGGAACAAATTGAGTAAATCAGAGGGAGAAAGAAGGGGAAGTTTGATAGGACCTTTCAGTTAAAAAGCAACATCAGAATTGGACATAGAGGGAGAGTACAGAGAGCTGCCCAAAGGAATCTCTCTGCAACAGCTCATCATCATATTTACTCTGGCATACTGCAACCAAGGAGCAAGGTTATACACGGTCCCACCAAATCAGCGACACATCACTCCACTTAAGAGTAAATGAAGGACAAGGAGTACCAGGAAGAGCTTACACTTAGCCTTTTTTTTTTCTTCTGAAGGTGACTTTTAATCAAAATAGGTTGGATAGTATTAATGGCATAGACAGCAATTTTGGGTGCTCATACCACACCTTGCATCTTACCATGATCACATTTGCTACTTAGTCCTGGGCAGGTCGGGTGTTTAAATAAATTGATGATTGTAGATTGTGTTAGAAGTACACAGTGACAAATAGATGTCATGAATCGCTGTTATTCAATAGCCTCAGGGGACAATCTTGCCTCCGAACAGCAAGGTCCCAGAAAGATGGCCTGTGTTTACAGACATTGAGAAGCTTTCCCTTTTACACTGAAGATGAAATTTTTAGCTAGATTTATGCTAAAACCATCATAATGCCTAAGGGTAATCTTTTTTAAATGCCATTATAACACAATAAATCGGAAATTGTTCAAAAATGCCACTTACAGGAGACATGAAGAAAAAAAAATGCATTAAACTAAAACAGTTTCACTATCTCACTTAAAAATGTATCATAAGACAAAGAAAGCTTCCCACAGGGCCGGTAGCTGTGATAGCTGAGAGCAAATAAAAAGAAACAAATTAAAAGCTATCTTAACCACACAAACACACAAAGAGGGCTCTTCCACAAGACGGGGAGAAACTTCTAGAAGAAATTCACAGTGGATTCAAATACTCAATCATTCTTTACTGTATATTGTTCTCAGTAAGGTTTAGAGATCTCCCCCAATTCCTTACAACAATTGCAAGGAATTAAAAAGAATAAGAAACTCATCATAGAAATGGAAATAACACTGATAATGTCTCATGTTGCTATAATACTCTTTAGTTTATACAGTAAGCTTAATTATCTAAGTTAACACCCAAAGCCCCATGACACAGATAGAACGGGTGCTAACTTTTGTCCAAAGAAATTTAATCACCGGCGACTACATGATCTGAAAGGCTACAAACCTAGAGATGGAAACTCAGGGTGCAAGGCAACTTCTTGATTCACAGATGTCATCTATGCTAGTAATCTACTGACATCATCATCACACACACACAGATGCACACACACATGCACACAGGCACGCATGCACACACTCATGCATGCACACAAACTTGTTAAATTGCTACTCAAGTAGCATATAGAGTTTTATGACAGGCTTAAAAGAAAGTGTTCAAAACATAAAATCTCTTTGACACCAAAATATAATTAATATTTATAGTATCTAATTTTGAAATGAAAGAAAATTCATTTAAAAAAATGGATTTTATATACTTGAGCAGAGAAAGTAGTTTCGGCTGGTCATGCTATAGGGTGCTCACACTGGACTGGCAAGTGGTCTGTTTTGAAGGGTTCTACATTGAACTATGCTCAGCAAAGTTTTAATTGGGGCCACTCTTTTATTCCCTTCCCACTTTCAATCTATGTGGGAATGCCGTAAACTCCACACACTCTTTAACAAGCAGTCAGTCTGAAGAACTCTACTACCTCCAAATTCATTCCCTCCCCAGCAATGCATCCAGAAATACAACACACACCAAATCTTAAAAGTAGGCTACATGCAAACAGAAATGCCTCAAAATATAAGTAATTGACCAGATCTCGCTGGAGTAACCTTCTTCATTGCTTTTGCTTTATTTTTCTTAGAAGAACAAAGTACATAAAACAGTATTCTCAAATAAAATAGTCGTTATTCAAAGTACTATTGCTCATGGGATCCCATTCTGCCCCACCCAAGACTCCAGGGCACAAATGTTCTTCTATTTGCTGTGCAAGGAAGGCTTCAGTGAAGAGTCTATGAGACTCAATATTAAAACCAAGAACACATCTTCTTTGGTTTGAATTGTCAGGTAAAAATGAAAAGAGAAGGAAGCACATGAGGATATATACCTAAAATAATACACAGGGTTGGTTGGATCTTGCTTGCCCAGCATTTTCCCTTCAGGAATCATACATTTCACTGTGTATGTAGATAGAAACCAGTGTCCTACTCACTGAAATGAGATAAACTCAGGAGTGCTGCAAAATTACAGCAGAAAGAATCTGTTCACCAGGTGGTAGTCAGGGAGGAGAGAGAAGGAGAGAAATATACAGAGATGGGGCTGGAGATGGAGGTGAAGGAGATGGCGATAGGGAGAGGAGGAAGGAGAAAAGAACTGATGAAAGATTCACTTGAAGATGCACACAGAGACCCTCCCCTACCCTTACTTCTTAATGACAGCATCAAAATATGTAATAAGCAATGGGTTGGTCATTGGTTAAAGGAGAGCTGTCATTTCTATGAGACAGTACCGCAGGATTCTTGGTGAGTGGCTGGAAGTCTGGCAGTGTTATAGAACTGTAGAGTAGAAAGCATCAAAAGGCAATGCAAGCATGCCCACTCCTCTGAGGCCGAGAGGTCTGTGTCCTGCTGCCTTCTTTGCGAGGACTATAAGCAGGTGCCATGACACCCAGTATTTTGTTAAGGTGCTTAGGATTTTCAACTGGCACCCTCATACTTGCATAGAGCAAGCAATTTACAAACTAAGCTATCACCTCAGTGAGAACCTTAAGATAGCCAGTGCAAAGGGGATTCTTTAACATTAGCAAAATCATGAATATAAAAGGAAGAAGAGGAAGTTTTTGTTTTAAGAGATACTAATATTTCACCAGAGGAGCAAAATGAGAATTTTATTTTTCTATAGATTATTCTCTCGAGCTGCTTGAAATATCATCATATGTGAGAATTTCTTTTCTCTGTCCAATGTTCTTTTTCTACCCTGTGCTTTTTTATTGGCTTTCTATTAATCACAAAGTCATATCTTAAAAGTAGGGAATGGAGAGATGGCCCAGCTAGCACACTGCTTGCTGTGCAAGGATGAGGCTCTGAGTTCAGATCCTCAGACATAAAAACTCTTACATTGGGATAGTGGAGACAGAAGGATTCCTAGAGCTTCTAGGCTATGTAATCTCACTGAATTGGTGAGCTTCAGACTGAGACATCATGTTCAAAATAAGGAGGACATAAGGTGGTAGTGGTGGTGAGGGCGGAATCTGATGTCTGTCTTGGGCCTCCATGCCCATGTGAGCACCTGAATCACATGCATATATACACATACGTATCAGATACACACACACACACACACACACACACACATACACACATGCATGCACATACACAATTGCCACATATGCACACATATACAAATATGTATACATCACACACAAATATGTATACATGCACACACAAATATGTACACATGCATACATATATACATATGTACACACACATTCACAATAATTTTAGGTATTTTACTTCTAATTAGCTAATTTGTTCAGACATGCATTTACGTTAACAAACATGCTAAACAATAAATGTAGGCTTGAATTTTAACATTAGGATGTCCAAACTTAATATATAATTTAATTTCCCAAACTCAAGTAACAGGTCTGATAGGGTAGGGGAGGATAAACAACTTCCAGTATCTTGTGAGAGTTTAAGCTTATTTCCTTAGAATTTAAGTAGCAAAAACAAATCATTTGTTAAACATCCTAACTTCTAAGAGCAGTTGTCACTTGTGGGTTCAGAAAAATGTGCTTATAATGAATTGTTTGCTAAGACTTGGGACTCAGAAAACCTTTATATTCACATTGAGTTTATTATAGAGAACACATGCATATGGAATGTTGAGTGGAGTATGAGGAGTTCTGAACCTAGACATTCCATTTTCCTCTCTACAGTGAGCTTGAAGTCTTCATTTCATGGCACTGAAGTTCTGAAATTCACTTCATGGCTTAGTGTTCAGAGATTGCAGTGGAAATCTGGAAGGTATCATGGCTACTTGATAGTACACCCATTGCGTACCAGTCACCAGGCTCACTGATCCTGTTGCTCACAGCCCAATAAAATGCAGAATGTTTTTCGATAGCCCAAGATGGCCTCCATCTTGTCATCTTCCTAACTCAACTTCCCCAATGCTGGAATTACAGAAATGTGGTATCATAGCTGGATAAAATACATAAATTATTTTAAACCAATATTTATTGTAATATCTCAGGGTTATAATAACATATTAATGTTAGATATTAATGAGCTCAATTTTAATAAACTACTCTACAGTATAATATAAAATAACAAAATTTATTTTGTGTATGGTATGTTATGTGTGTGTGTGTGTGTGTGTGTGTGTGTGGTATATGTGTATGTGGTGCATGTATGTGAGTATACATGTGTGCACAATCATCTATGGAAATCTACAAACCAGAATAGAATATTGGTTATCTTCCTCTAGTCTCCAACTTATGGGTCTTTCACTGAACTAAAACACAAAGCTATTTGCCTAGGTCGAATGGCCAACAAGCTCCCAGGGTTTCCAGTCTATGATCCCAAATACTGTGAATGCTAGAGATTCAAAAAATCAGCTCCTGCTTTGGAAAACAAAAATACTTTTAACTCTTGAGTCATATCCTCAGCCTCAAAGAAACATCTATTTAGTCATGCATCATGAAATACTTAAGTTCCAAAGGGTAAATGGTTCTTGTACAGGAAGTAGTGAATTAAACATAGGTATGATTTGAACATTTTCCCCATCTAAAACTACATGAAAAGGAGCTACTGTGCAAAGAGGAAAATGACTCATGTTTTATGGTTGTACAACCTGTCAGTGAACTTGACTAGATAGATTTATGGAATAGCTATACTACTTGGAATGGTTCCACGTAGCCTCCCATACCAGCTAAATTCAAAACAATGAACAGGGTTAGTCTTTCTAGCTTTACTCAGTGGACCAAGAGATTGTATGGAAACACATAATTACCCCACATACAGGAGCACTAAAAGGTCACTCTGAAAGCTTAAGAAATCCACGATCGACTTTGCAATCCTCTACTATACACATGCTGCCAAAAACAAGAGTGGCCCTTGGCCCTGTGAAGGTTCTGTGCCCCAGTGTAGGGGAATGCCAGGGCCAATAAGTGGGAGAGGGTGGGGTGGCAAGCATGGGGAGGGGTGAGGCAATGGGAGTTTGTTCTTGTTGTTTTTGTTTGTTTGTTTGTTTGTTGGAGGGGAAACTGGGAAAGGAGAAATCATATGACATGTAAATAAAGAAAATATCTAATAAAAAAAAAAGAAAGAAATCCATGAGTAGTTTTTAACCCTGTGCCTTTGAAGCCTTACAACTAGGAGACCATGATATGATGATGAGATTCAGCTTTCTCATCTCTCCCCTGTGAAGACAGAGGCAAATGTGCAATATTAAGAGGCAGGTGGACAGTCAGTCATGATCATATGGATGGTCAGAAAACAAGCATGCTCCCAATCCAGAAATGTGCAAAGCAAAAGAACCTCCTGTGCTGGGAGCCTCCAATTGCAGTAAGCAATAGCTCTGCAGATAATCCAAGTCAGGACTGTGGAGGTCAGGCTTCTGGCTCATGCCCTCCCTCTGTGACAGCTCCAGGCAATTTCACCATCCAGCTGTTCTGTTTTTCAAAACTAAAGTAATTGGAATTGAACTACAGAGCTTTTCTAAAACCCTAGCAATTAACAGCACATACTCCCAAACTGCACTGCAATGGGAAAATGTCCATCAATCAACCCAGTGGAATAACACATTTTCTCACCAGATGTGAGATTTAATATCTTCATAACTCTCTGGATTTACCACTTATGAATTGTCAGCCTTGCCTCAAGCTCTGAGAATTAATGGACTACATCTCTGCTATGCAAGGATGGTTTACAGTTGTAAAACATTCCTCCCTCTTTTGATGTATGTACCAAAAACATTCTTTAAGATATCATCAGAAAAATGTACTAGATGGGAAAATTTGTATATGCTGTACTGGGCTATGCATTCTCTTTGCCTAGATTAACACAGCTCTCCATGGCTCAGCATAATGCACACCTGTAGCAGGAATAACCAATTTATCAGCACCAATAAACCTGAAATTACAGTAAGAAGATGTAATGCAGGGCTTTTACTTTATCATGGCCTCTATGATTCTCTAGACAGATACGAAAACTACTCTGCTGCTAATTGTATTATGGATATGCAAATCTCACTGTTCATCTTCAACTAAGAAGAGAATTCAAAGAAGACATATTTCTATTTTGTTTCAATCGTTATCCAGGACCCTTGTTTTCTCTCTCCATTTATTTTTTTATTCACTCCCATCTCAAGCAGAGAAGCTGTAACTACAATTAAGCCTCTTCATCAGAGCAACCAAGAGAAAAATCTTGCAGTGCCAGAGAATCAAACTTTGCAGATTGGGAAATATGTTCTTGCTTCTGCTCACAAGGAGGGACTGGCACATCAGGGCAGGCCAGCTCTATAGACTTCAGGTGAATTTAACTCATCTGACAAGGTAATCTTTATCTACTATGCTCTGATGCATAGTGGGAGCAGAAGCACATGGTGCCATGGCAACAAAGAAGAGAAGCCTGAGGACGTGGCAGAAGATCTGGCCATGGGGTCGCTGGTGTTAGAGATGTTTCCCCAGAGAAGGCTATATTTGAGATTATCTGCACACCACAAATGTTTGCAGACATTAGAATTATCCAATTGACTACATTTTTTTTTTCAGGAAAGCCAAAGAACATCAGCATTGTAAAGAAACTTAAAGACTACTTAGTTTATCCTCTAATTTCATAAATGTACGAAATGGTTAACGTGCTATTACATCAGCATATACAACATAATTTGAATATCATGTTTCCAGTTGACAGCTGGTTCTCCTTTCCATTGTTAGTCAGCTTTGGAAGGATGACACTGTGAAGTGGGAGTGGACCACAAGAGGACTGCTGCCACCTGCATGGTTTTGTGACCAATCTAATAGGAATGATTGTGGGGAATGAAGAAATAACAGACATGCATACAGAAAAGCTGGGAACAGGTAGGTTATGGGCTCTTGTAGAGACACATCAGCAGTCCAAAACCTCCTGTAGCTTATTATACTTAGCTAGATGAGCAGGTGGGTTTATTTTATACAGCTTAGTGAGGAGGTGGGTTTATTATATTCAGTGCAATAAGCATGAGGTTCTTATATACAGTTGAAAGAGGCAATGACTTTATTATATACAGCTGAATGAGAAGATGGGTTTATTATATTTAGCTGAATGAGGTGGTGGGTTTATCATACAGAGCTAAATGAGGAAATGGGTAAGTTAATCCTGTAGGGGTTTTCCATTGGGAAGCAGTCTCAGACTGTAGTCACCCGAGAGAAGGAAGCTGTAGTTGATACCTTCTATACATCTATACTTTGACCAGAGGAAGGCTTTGCCACTAACTTGAGTCTGACTTGTGGAAGGCCTTTTCATTCCCATAGTTCTGAGACACTGGGGTCCTTGTTATGGCTATGCTCATGTGAACAGTACACATTCACTCTGTACTTTATCCACTCCCCACAGAGGATATAAGCAGATCACCTTGTTCACATAATAAATAAATTCTGTACAGCTCTTTGTAATGTTACAAAAATGATTAGAGTGACAGCAAAAAAATACATATTTAGAAAAATGCAAAGTCCATAAAACAGACCAATGAAATAATTTAGAGGTGAAAAATCAATTGAATGATTATATGAGTAGTACTTTAATAAGATTTAATAAGTAGTACTGAGCTAATGAACTACCCATATAAAATTACCCTAGATTAAATTGTCTTCCACAGTGTAGAACTTCAGAGTAGACTTGCAGAAGTTAAACATTTTGTTGAAAAATTTTCAGTTGTGGGAAGAGAGAAGTTCCTGCTACTAAAGAAATGGAGTGATTAGAAGTTCACCAGGGGCATGACTGATTAAGCAGATATGTGAAAAGTAAACTATACACATTTCGACATTTGGAAGAAAGGAGCAATGGAATAAAACTATGAGGTAAATACCTTTCTGTGTGTGCATTGTGTGTGTGTGTGCATTCATGCCTAATTTTGAAATTGTTACTGACTTACTTTGAGATACAAAGTAAGGACCGCTCTCATTAAGAGGCATGTTGAGGGAAAAATTTAAGAGAAAACTACCCCACAAACTCTCTTGGCCCATCGGCACCAGCCGGCCACAATGCTATGTCCCAGCAGGCTCTTGCTATTTTCTCCCAGCTACCAGTAAGATTATCTTGCTTACATACAATGCTCTATACCCCTCACAATCAGTATCTAGAGCCTTGTACCTGGTAAAAGCATGACTCTCAAGGCTTAATTATCCAATCAGGTTTATATATCAATAAGATCACAATTTACAAGATACCAATACAATAATTTCAGAGCCAAATGATAAAAACAATGTTTTTAACCCAATTATTCTAACCTTGTAAGATCCTTAGCTACCACGCAGGGTCAGGATCATCATCTTCCTCTGCCTCCATGATGATGATTCTCTGCTGCCTTCCTGCTCTCTGCCCTTTTCCTTCCTCCATTTCTAGCTCCAAATCTCTATTCCTGTCCAATCACAGGCACTGCCCTAATGTGATTGGACAGAGAAAATGCTGCAACAGAAACATGATACCTCTTGCATTGATATGGAACGCTAGACTGCTACCAGGAAATATTAGTCTCCTGAGTCCTTCAAAGTAACAGACAAAGGAGGGGACTTCAGTGTAGACAGTGGTGATTCCTGTCTTTTAAGATCTACACATTGAGTGACTTTTTCATAATGAATACTATGTCTGGAATATATGAGACTGTTTAGGGTTTCTGCCAGTATTGCCATGTCCTATGATTAAGGTCAATGAAAAACTAGAGTAACCTATTCTAGACAGGAGCTGTAATGTCTGCAGCTGTTCAAAATGAAGATTTGGCTGACTGAGTTACATTGTTGTAGAAATTGAAGAGACTATGTAATAAATCCTGAAGATAGTAGTCACAAATATAGAAAAGATAGACTACAACGCTCTGGAGATTTCTACAAGTGTTTGTAGTGCATGGACTATCTATCTATCTATCTATCTATCTATCTATCTATCTCTTTTAATTCTTCTATTATTCTCTTACGATGTATAACATGCTTTTTTATTGGTTAACAAACCAAATTATTTAGGAATTTTTGTCTATCTTAATTGCTATGTTATTGAAAATCCAGAAGAGCAAACAGTACTGACGTGTTGAAAGAAAATATTTGTGTTTTTGCTATAGTGTGAAAGATGCCTTATCAAGCTACACAGAAGCAGCACCTTGTTATTGTCTTGTTGTCATTTACCTGGAATAAAAGTGGTTTAAGGAGATCTATGTGGGGGTGTTGCCTAGGGATGGACCTGTGGTGATTAATTTTGTATGTCAATTGTCATTGAGTGCTGAGATGAACTGCTACTCTGCCTGGTATGCCTGAGGGTAATTCTGGATAAGACAAGATTTTCCCTTGGAGATCTCTGTTTAAAAAAAAAAAAGCTTGCCCTAAAGTCAGTGGCATCATAGAACTCTTTGATACCAACCAGAAAAAGTCAGGAGGGAGCAGTGACATATAGCTTCTTTGCTTCTCACCTGAAGATTTGATCTACAGCACCTCACTCCCTGTTCTCTAGCCTCCCTGGATTTATGTTAATAACTCCTTCAGTTACCCAACTTCCAAAGTTGGAGAAGATCTTTCTACCTCCTGTTTTCTTAGCCTCCATGATCGTGGGCAAAGCCCTTACAAGTCTTCTTTATATAGATCCCAATGATGCTGCCTGCCTCTTTGGAGAACATCAGCTAATATATTCAACAGGCATAAAACTGTGCAACTTACATTTACTAATTCCTTCATGTTTTCAACATTCCTCTTTTAACATTTTAAAAAATGCCATTTTCCGGTGGTACCTGGAATCAAACCCAGGGTTCTATGAATGTTTGCAAGCACTGTACTACTGAGCTATACTCTCTACCCCCTAATTTCAACAGTGTTTATGAATCAAAATTTTTCTTTTTGTTAAAAGAAGGTTAAAAATCAGAAAAGGTACATTTGCTATATAATATTTAACAGGCTTCCAATATCTTCAGTTCCTGAAAGTAGGAGATTTCATCTAAAAAATAAATTTTACCCAGGAACCATTCTTTGGATTTTGAGTTTTGGATAGAAATTTTACATGTAGTTGAAGCTATTAAAAATGGCTTGTTCTTTTAAAGAAGAAATCAAGAGATTCTCAACAAGACTTATAGAATTATTCATTAGCTTATTTGGCTGTTTAAATTTTCTGAGGTTTTGTTTATTGTAGAATTAATTTTCTATATATTTCATATATATACATACACATAAATATATATACATATATACATATATATACATATATATATATATTTGTATACATACGCACACACACACACACAGGCAAAGTTTTCACATTCTGTTAGTTGGCTCTTTGTGCCACTGATTTTTTTCTTTACTGTGCAGAAGTCTTTTAACTCCTTAAAATTCCATGGTTAGTTCTTGGAAGGATTTACTGAGCTTTTAGAATCTTCTTTAAAACATATAAATTAAAAAGGACATGTTGTGAGTGAACATAAGAAAGGAACTGAGGTATTTCTGGAAGAAGTATAACCTTGAGGAGACACTATGATAGTTAGTATAGAGGTTCCTCAAAAAGTAAACTTAGAACCACCATGTCACTCAGCTAGCACTCTGGAGAATACACTTAACTGGATGGTACATAGGCACAATAAAGCTCTACTCAGTCACAAAGCAGAGATGATGTCACATGCAAGAAGACTGAACTGGGGTAGTCAAACTGAGAGAAGTAAGCCAGACCTAGAGGGATAAAGGTCACACGTCCTCTCATACATGAATTTAGATTTTATAGATATACACACATGCATGTAACACAAAAACGGACTCCTGCTTGGGAAGGAAAAGGGAGGAGTTGAAGTGCTAAAGGAGGGATGGGAAGAGATGGAATGAATACAGTCAATGAGCTTAATGTATTTGGTCAAAAGTGTCATGAAATCCACTGATTTTTACAACACATATACATTAATTTCTAATTATATCTAATGAAACACAATCTATTTAATAATACATTATTTTCTTTGATATGCTAATTATACTTTGGAGCTTTTATTTCAAAGAATACTACATGTGTCCCCCAGTTCCACTTCCCCTAGGCTCAGCCCCTCAAAATATAGACTAGTCACTCAAAACATAATAAGATAGAGGCAATCTAAATATCAACAATTTATGAATACCTTGCTATATGGAGGCAAAGCTTTTATAGCTACAAAAAGGGAAAGTGGCTACAAGTGTAGGTTGGCAGAAGTATGTGTGAATACACGAAGCCCACTACTCCTAGATCCAGGCTCTACAGACCCTAATTAGAATCAAGTGTGGAATGGTGTTGATCAGTTCAGGATGTATTCCTATCTTTCAAGTGTGTGATCATAATGAAAATTGCTAAGAGGAGATAACTGCTCAGGTTCATATGTTATTTTGTTTATGTGACCCAGATAAAATTTAAAAAGTTGGTTTGGGCCAGTCAGTGATGGCACACACCTTTAATCCCAGCACTTGGGAGGCAGAGGTATGCAGATTTCTGAGTTCAAGGTCAGCCTGGTCTACAGAGTGAGTTCCAGGACAGCCAGGGCTATACAGAGAAACCCTGTCTCAAAAAAAAAAAAAAAAAAAAAAAAAAAAAATATTCCAAACCAGCTTTTTTTTTTTTTTTTTTAAGGTCAGTCTATCCACATAGTGGAGCTCCCTCTTTTGATTCTTTGGTTGTTTTCAGGCTCCAAAAATTAGGGTTTCTCCCCCATATCAAATAGTTTTTCAATGCTGTTTAAATTTGAAAGGATGAAGGAATGGATATATACTCAAATGAAGAGTCGATTCTGACATCTACATCCCTACAAACCAGTGAGAAGAAGTTAAGACACAGGTTTTGAGACTGGCTATACTGGGCTTAAATTCTACCTTCATATTCAAGGCACTTGCTCACTTAATTCTTACTGTCTTTGTCTCTCTAATACTTCCCTCTCTGCTCTCTCCTTTCCTTCTCTCTATTTCTTCCCACCTTCCTCGCTTCTTGTCACTACCTTTGTAGATCTCTTTCTCTTTCTTTTTTGGTCAGTGTTGGGAATCAACCCAGAGAACTCATGTCAATGCTGTAGTGCCTCAAACATTATAGGCATTCTTCCACTCTGCCAATACAGCACATGCATAACCCTTCTGATTCTGAAATACCTTACCTGTTAACAAAGACAATAGCGATTTTTGTCTGATTAGAAATATTTTAGCGTAAATGAACTAATAAAGGCAGAACACAAAGCTTGGTGCTGAGCCCTAATCAAGGATTCATATCAATATCTATTATTTTGTGTCAGTCTTGTTTTCCTATGAACATTTTCATATATTCCAGGTTCTTTCTCTGTAATAACACTTTTCTTCTTCTAACAATCCCGCCTGAATATATGTTTTTATTTCCTTTCAAAGTGTAACAAGACGGTAAATATTTGCTAATATTAGCTCCTAATACAGGGTTAATTATGTAAAAAATGATGCAAAACTACAAAATAATAGCCATGGAAACGGTGTGGGGGATTTCTGTAACCTGCAGCAATCCATCTCGTATGAACTATACATGAAATCTGATTACAGTTTTCCACCCTAAATTGAGACATTGGATTTTATGTTACAAACAGGGCTTCTCAACAGTGATCATTATCACAGCATTCACAAATCAAATAAATTGTCTTTTTTCCCATACACACTCTATGCCTTCCAAGCTTCAGGAAAATATAATTGATGGCTAGCAAATAAAATATGACTCCATGCTAATGGTGGAAATTCAGAGCTATAATTATATTTTTCTACAGCCATGCCAACTTGAATGTGACTCATGCCCTCTGCTCTGGGGGGCTATGAAGGATCACTCTGGGCAGTACTTAGATAAAAGTATTGTAAGTAAATTCTATCTGTTCCCTTCTTGCCACTTAAAGCCTTGTTTCAATGAACATGATGACCTGGTATTTTTCTCTTATGTTTTAATCAATAATGAATATTAGTTTTAATTTGATAACAGAATTATTTGTTACATCAATCATTTTCCCCATTTTTTAAATCAAAAACTGTTCTTTTTAGAAATTCCGATTGAAGTTAACTTTAGGCATCAAGGATCCCATGGCGCTTTCTTTCCACGTGACCAGCAAAGGCAAGGAGCCCAAGGCTGCTCAGCCCAAGGCTACTTGGAGCTGGTCATGCCTCTGATTCATGCAGATCAAAATATCCCGGACATTGTTTTAAAAACCAAATGTGTATCAGCATAAAATCCAAAATAATAGTGATAAAGCATAAAGCTGTATCTCGCTTTGATTTTCTTTTCAGTTACTGTCCAATCATGTTTTAATGGGTTATATCATGCATGTGGGGCTCAGGAGAGACTTTTCAGAAGGTTAGTGTCACTTTTGCCATACTTGAGAGAGGGAGAAGTAGCTCCATTCTTATATTTAACCATATACTTAAACACATAAAAATTGATGTAAAATGAAACTCACTGGCATTAGGCATAAGAAATGTGACAAACTATTTTAAAGTATTTGAAGCCAGATACATTTTATACATATTGGTTTTGTGTATTTATAGGGTGACGTGTTCATTTGTGTCAATTATTAAAAAGAGGAAGAGTGAGTGCCACCTTGAGAAGGGACTTACATCTACCACCTCTAAGTTAGTCCCGCCCCTGGATTTTCTTTCTTTCTCTTGTTCCTGCCAATGAAAATTTCATGATTTTCCATATCTGTGTCCTTCTTTGTGTCTATTCACATCGCTTACTTAGCTTAAAACAAATTAATTTTCCAAGGGAGGCTGTACTGTGGACTGGATTAACAAAGAATAATAATATCCCAGAAAAAAATAATGCTAGACAAGGTAAGAGAAAAGTATTGGCAGTAACAACACCTGCAGGTTGCAATATCAGGCACAAATACCAAAGGAACATCATTTATAAAAGAGAGGGGGAAATCTCAACAGTGATCAGTGATGTGCGCATGTGAGAAACTGAAGGATTATGATTTTGCTCAGCTACATGAGAGAAGCTACGGTAAGCAGACCAGACTTAGCATTGCCAAATTTCACAGCATGGTTCCAACAGGGCAATATATGCAAAGCTCTATTACGCTAAGGCTCCATCAGAAAAACCCATTCAAAGCAATATTAATTCATATTGCTTTCATTTATATTGATTCAGTTAATTCAGTCACTCATATTAATTCAATATGATACATTAATTCATTGTGTTTCTTCAGCCTGATCTCGTCATTAGAAAGAAGTTGGTGTTTAGTAGACTTAAAGGGATCTTTTCTGAATTCACACGAGAACAACATCTACTGTTCACTTTTGCTGGTAACAACACTAAACACAATAGGATGACCGCAAATATAGCATAATGTATATTTCAGAAATAGGAAGAAACTTCAGGACAACTTCCAAGGTAATTAAGACTTTATTTAATGCTAGAAAGTTGAGACCCAGAAAGGGTAAATGATTACTGGAGACTGTAGAACTGGAAGCTAAACAATTTTGACCAGAAGTCACAACCTTCCATAAGCACAGGTTTACTGTCAAGGAATTTTGGATAAAGAATGATCTCGAACTTCTGAAGCTGCTTCCTCAGCATCTCAAGGCTGGAATTATAGGAATGGATACCATGCCTGGCTACGTCTGACATTTTTTTAGACCTTAAGAAATAACTTCAGTAATAAACATTTTAAAAATGAAAGCCTTCTAAAACATGGCCTTAAATCTCATTTTTTGTTATTCTGGCTTCATGGCATTTTACCAAACTCCCAGGCAAGACCAGAATTACAGAAATCCATCTATGCTATACTGAAAGATTTATCAGCACATAACATCATTTAGTTCTGTGGGGAACAAAACTTACCATCATTTGTAAAGATTTGATACCTAAAGCTTGGCAATCGCCTCAAAAGTATGTACTTAATATTATAGTATACACACACCTTGAAGAAGAATTCCCCAGGTTTCAAGTTCTGTATCTTACCAGGAAACTTTTTGTTTTGTTTCGCTTTTTTAGAATAAAACATTTCTGCAGGCTGGAGACATGACTCAGATAGCAACATGCTTGCTGAAAAAGCTGTAAGACCTGCATTCTGATAAGTAGCACCCACATAAAAAAGCCAGATATGATAGTATTCATCTGTAATCCCAGTGCTGGTGTGTGAGTGGAGGCAGGAAAATCATGGCAGTTTAGTGTCCAGCTAGCCTAGGCAAGTATGTGACCTCAAGGTTGGTAAGATAGGTAAAGCAATGAGACGACTCAGGAGATAGAGCTTCTTGCCACCAAGCCTGATAACCTGAACTTGATCCCCAATCCATTTGGTAGAGAGAACTAACTTATATGTTGGCTTTCACTGCCACATATACTCTATCTACACACATACACAAATAAATATATAAATTTATTTATTTATATTTTTTTTAAAGATAGCAAGATGGCTTAACAGGTAAAAGACGATCACAGTGAAATCCTGGTGAGCTGAGTTCCACCCCTGGAACCCACATAAGGTGAAGGGAGAGACCAGACTGCATAGAGTTGTACTCTGACTTCCAGGGATGGGCCATGGCACACCCACACCAACACACCAGATACCCTACACTCATAAAAATAATAAATAAAATAAAGTTTAAAAAGGAGTAAGGTCAAAGGCCAGGAGGGTGGCTCAGAGGATAAAATAAATCCCCACATCCTATAATGAAAGGAGAGAAGCAACTCTTCACTGATCTCCTTTATCCTGCGTGCTTGCTGTGTCAGCTGCCCTCATACTCAGTCGTAGCATCACACACACAGCAGTAAACTGTGTTAACATAAAAGGTAAGATGAACAGTGATATATTAAAACACCTGATGTGGATCACTGACTTAGACGCACACACACACACACACACACACACACACACACACACACACACGTACACAAATGCACACACCAACACATTCACACACATATTCACTCACTCAAAAGAATACTGTCATTTCCACTTTACCTGAGAAAACGTAGGCTAAAATTTTGTTAGTATAACTTGAAAGGTTATAATTTTTTTACACTTTATTGGGAATACATGTGAAGATTGGTCTTTGCTAGTATCACTGACTGTCCCAAACCCTAGTTCTATCCCATGTTATTAAAATCGTAAGTATTATTCTTATTGCCATGGAACCATCTGGTTTTCTTCTCATCAATTCAAGATAGGATCTCATTTAAACATAAGATACTAGAAAAATGAAAAGCACGCGAATCCCCAACCTTTAGAGAACAGTCCAATTGCTCATACTGTCTTCATTCTGTTTTAAAATTGTTTCCTCTGCTTCCACCTCTGACTAGAGCAATAACTTTTAAAATTACTGAGCAATGGCTTAGCCAGTGTGCATATGTGGAATGATTACAAGAAATCCATGTTTCCAGATGCAGACACAGGGTGGACGATGCCTTCTCACACATCTAGAACATCACGTTGCTTATCAACACATGCACTGGCTTCACTGTACCTCCTGTATTTTATGAGGTAGCTGTGATAACAACAGCATTGTCACAGATGGTGTCCACTTTGAAAACTTGTCCAGGAACGATGGTGTCAGCACAGCCCAAGCCAATGAGTGGAGCTGCCCAGGCAAAGAATGTGAAGGCAAGGCCGGAATGTGAGTCCATCAGCTACTAGTTATTCTTGTTCTGTTCTCTGCGTTTCTGTTTCTGCTTTTAAGATGATTCTAAGACCTCTAAGCTGAAATGTTATACTTCAGTTGAGAATGTGGTGATGTTGAGTGCCTGTATATGGATAACTCATGGTATTGTTTATTCTGGCTCCATACAACAGTGCCAATGAATCTCTGAAAACTTCTTCTGAGCTAGAATGACAACTTTTGCTCCTAAACTCAACCTCCTTTTTCTTTTACACTTTCTCGGGTGCTGCTGTTTTGCTCATGATTCTGGAAGTGATCATTGAGAAAGTGCCAGAATGGCCAGGGCATGTCTTCTTAGACCTCAGAAAAGAAGACAGAGGGTCTGAGAGCACTGTATCTTCCTGGACCCATGTGCAACTTCAGAAGGGATCATTTCAACTTAAGAGTTCACTTGGCTGCTCTGTAGTGAAGTGAATATTCCAGCTGCTCCGTTTTTGAAGTTACTCTATCGGAATTTTAAATCCTTTCCATACATCCCCTAAGGGCACACGAGCTGAACCAAGCCTCCTTTCTGTTTTATGATGTCTAGGCTGACGGGAGTTCACAGCAAAAAATAACTTCCGAACATCAATCAAGCCTGGTCTGTCTGCTCTTTTATTCAACACCCTTCCTTTTCATTGTGATAATCCACTCTTTGTCACATTTAAAGCATGACATCCAATACGGATCATTCGTTTAGAAAAACTCCATGTGAAATGCAAGCTCTTATCAAATGTAGAAAAATGATTAGAAACCGTGGAGAAAAGAATGAAAGAGAATAGTATAGATTCAGCGGAACAATCTTTTATCATACATAAGGAAATAAAACACAATTTCATGACGTGTTTGGGGAGCGCTTGTACTCTGCTTTTGCGTAAGCCTGTAGAACACCTTTACCCTGCACAGACATGTGGGAGGGAGGGCATTACTGAACTGCTTCCCATGATGATGGGAAAGGCTAAAGAGCTCATAAATCTCAAGAATTTTCTAGGTGTTTCATAAAATTCTTCGATCTAGCGTTGGCACCAACTTAACAATGAAGTGGTTATTTCTAGAAACAAAGTGTTTATCCAGCTGCAGGCTGCAACCCATTAATGAGTTGTGAAATCAATTTAGAAGCCTTTCCTCATAAAATAGGAAAACAAGCAAACAAAAACAACAAAGACCAGAAAGGTCCCGGAGGAAATTGTATACAGGAAAGGCAACATCTTTTCATCATTCAGTTATGGATACCTGTATGCTTGACAGGTGTGTAAATGCATCGCACTCTACTGACCAGATGGAAGTGTTTGAAAACTGCACCATACATTGACATTACTGTAAAAGCATGTAACTAGCCAGAAGTTGGTGACAAACAGTCCCCATAATTCATCTCCTTAGTTTCATAAAATCATGGTTATCCAAGTGTTTGGAGTGCCATTTACATAAACATAGTTATGAAGCTCGCATGAAGTTGCATTAAGAAAATGAGCAAAGCACAGCGGGGGCTTCAGAAACAACATAGTAAGGAATCATGACACTTCACTTTCATTTTAGGTAACTGATCTCCTGTTGTTAAAAGTAGAAATGTTCAACATCCTTGGTCATCAGGGAAATGCAGACCAAAACAACCCTGAGATTCCACCTCACACCAGTCAGAATGGCTAGGATAAAAAGCTCAGGTGACAGCAGATGCTGGAGAGGTTGTGGAGAAAGAGGAACATTACTTCATTGCTGGTGGGATTGCAAACTGGTACAACCACTCTGGAAATCAGTTTGGCGGTTCCTCCGGAAATTGGACGTAGTACTACCGGAGGACCCAGCTATACCACTCCTGCGCATATACCTAAAAGATACTGTAACATATAAGAAGGACACATGCTCCACCATGTTCATAGCAGCCTTATTTATAATAGCCAGAACCTGGAAACAACCCAGATGTCCCTCAACAGAGGAGTGGATACAGAAATTGTGGTACATCTACACAATGGAGTACTACTCAGCTATTAAAAACAATAAATTTATGAAATTCTTAGGTAAATGGATGGAGCTGGAGAATATCATCCTGAGTGAGGTAACTCAATCACAAAAGAACAAACACGGTATGCACTCTCTGATAAGTGGCTATTAGCCCAGAAGTTTGGAATACATGATGAACAACCCACAAACCACAAGGAACTCAAGAAGAAGGAAGACCAAAGATGGACATTTCATTCCTTCTTAAAAGGGGGAACCAAATACCCATCGAAGGACTGACAGAGATTAACTATGGAGCAGAGACTGAAGGAAAGACAAGCCAGCCTAAATTAGTTAGTTATCTCCTGAGAGGCTCCGACAGTACCTGACTAATACAGATGTAGAGGCTCACAGCCATCTATTGATCTGAGTACAGGGTCCCCAGTGAAGGAGTTAGAGAAAGGACCAATGGAGCTGAGGGGTTTGCAGCCCCTTAGGACGAAAAACAATATGAACTAACTAATACCCTCAGAGCTCCCAGAGTCTCAACCACCAACCAAGGTCTGCACATGGTGGGACTGATTGTTCTGGCAGCGTGTGTATAATGGAGGATTGCAAATTCGATCATCAATGGGAGGAGAGGACCTCAGCCCTGTGAAGGTTCTGTGCCCCAGTGTGGGGGAATGCCAGGGCCAATAAGCAGGAGAGGGTGGGGTGGCAGGCAAGGGGAGTGGGGAGGCAGCTGGGGTTTGTTTTTGTTGTTTTTGTTTCTTTGTTTTTTAGAGGGGAATCAGGGAAGGGAGAAATTTACACGTAAATAAAGAAAATATCTAATAAAAAAAGTAGAAAGCATCATTGCCAATGGATGTAATTAAAATAATATTCAATATGGGAAGGAAGACGTAGTGGAGACAGTATCATTTGAAAAGGGTTAGGAAGCTTCTAGTAACTGGGTTCTGAGCACTAGTGAAGGGTTTCCATTATATCAAAGGGCCAGCAACCATCTGAAAGGGAGTCAGTTAGCAATTGACAGACTATTTGTGTTTCCTACTTTGTATGGGTTTCTAAGTACTCTTAATTTCTATTTAAATGTTCGGTTTAATAATGATGGTAATGAGCCAGGCAGTGGTGGCACATGCCTTTAATCCCAGCGCTTGGGAGGCAAAGGCAGGCGGATTTCTGAGTTCAAGGCCAGCTTGGTCTAAGGAGTGAGTTCCAGGACAGCCAGGGCTATACAGAGAAACCGTGTCTCCAAAAACTAATGATAATAATAATAATAGTAATAATAATAATAATAATAATAATAATAATAGTAATGAAATATGATCTTCAATGAGATTAATATTGGGTACTTTTAGCAAATAGCTACCATATGACTCAGCATGACAAATGTGTATATTGTTTAAATTTGGGGCCAATACTATGAGATATTAAATTTTTTTTGTATTATGAGAAAACCAGAGCTCAGAACAATTTAATAACTAGTGGGACCATCTCAAGAGTTAACCTCAAAGCCAATCTTGACTTCATTGCATCTCAGGATAATGATGAACAATTGTGATGTTTTCTTACCCTGAATATTAATATTTCAGATACCTCAAAGAGGAGACGAGAGCACAGGAGGAAGAAAGTAGATGAATAAATAGAGCCAAGATTAATTTTATGAAACTAGAATAAAATTACAAAACATGAGATTGTGTGCTTTCTAAAATAACACGTGAAAAGATGCAAGTTTTAATTGCTATTGTTCAACATATGGATCATGATAAATTGAAAGGAACTGTTCCTAACTGCAAGATATTAATTTTTTTTTTTTAGTTATCTGTGAAAGGAGAAAATAGAAGATAATAAATAAGGGAGATGGTGGCCAGCAAATTCCATTTAAATTGCTTCATAGCTAAGTCTTGAGAGGTGGACAAGGTGCCCACCCACTTCCTTTTCCACATGTGGCCTCAGCACCCATGTGGCCTGAACAAGCATCCATAGAGTTAGTCTTCATTTGAGATGCTTTAACCCTTGTGACCCTGTGGTAAAAAGTCCCGGCTGGAAGTAGTACGCAGTTATGTTCACAGGCCAGTTCCACAGATTCCTAAGAAGCAGCTGAGTTTAGACTAAAAAAATTAATGAAGCCTAGATAATTACTTTTTAATTAGATCCTAAAGATATTGACCAATTTCCATCTACCAAGGCATAGTTTCTATTCCCTTTTAACCCTATCCCCCCATCTTTGCCTTTGTTACTTCAAGTAGCTCCTGTGTATATTTTTCTTAAATTTTTAAACAACATTATTTCTCCTGAAATAATCATGTTTTCACAACAAATGTGGCCAATTAGCCATAAAAATGCATGATACATTTTCTAAAATAAATGACTTATAAATAAAATAAAAGCCAAGTACTCATCCTAATTACTGCCTGAGGTCATGAAGAGCCCCATGTGGAGAAATCCAACCTAGAGGCTTCAGAAAGAGTACACTATTAGAAAAATGTAGTTTTGTTTAACAAATTGTCCAACAGAGTTCAGTGGGACTGTACACCATGGTGCATGAAAAAGAATAAATTAAAAATGGATAGGAGATCTGAGAATAGAAGCTACACTCTTAGATGCATAGAGAAAATATAGGCACACATTGTCTTCCTGACTTTGGACTAGGCCTTGGTTTCCAGGCTCCAATGCCAAAAGACCAAAGTATTTCTTCTTTACAAAGAAGAAATAAACCAAAAACTCACAAGAATAATAGTCCATTGGACACTGAAGGAAAAGATGGCCTGGGGAGTGGGGTAAAATTTCAATTTATGAATTTGATGAGTCTAATGCCCAGAATATGTAAAGAAGCATCAACCATGAAGAGAAAAATAATCCAACTGTAACTGGGCAAAGGATTTGAATGGAAATTCTTCCATTAGAGAAAAATGTCATTGAGTAGCCTATGTAAAAACTACAATGAGACTCTGCCTCAAATCAACTATGATCATTCTAACTTTGCTTAAGTCCAATGAAGCAACTAGGTAAGCAGACTAGGTAAATGGTTCAAATGTTAAAACGTTTGGTACACAAGCATGAAGGCCTGAGTTTGGATCCCTGACACCATGTCAGGTAGGATAGCATGTAGAACCACCACTCCAGGGGATGCAGAAGCAGGCAGATCCATGTAACAGGCTGACCAGCTGAGTGTGGTTGAGTTGGTGTCCTCTGAGTTCATTGAGAAACTCTTGTTTTAAAAATGCGGTCGAGAGTGACAGTAGAAGCCACCGAGTATCTACCTCTAGCCTCCATATGTGTATAAATAAACACCTGGACAAGCATGCCCACCCATAAGAACGTTCACACATGTAAATATAGTACATATTATACATGTAATATAGATATAGTACATGTATAATAATACATGAGATTGTATTTATCATTATATACTAATTGTTATTTCCATAAGCCATTTTTACAACACAATTTGCCTTTTTGAAAGTCTGTATCACATTCCCCCTTAGGTATATGTTTCACTGCCATTTGCCTTGTTCCTTGTCGAATATCAATGCTCAGAATTGCTGGTATCAAAGTCAGAGGTGGCTGCCTTTCTATACTATCCCATAGATTTTATCAAGTTCCTGCTTTCTCTAAAAAGAGACATAAATCAGACATTTGAAAATGCCCAGGATATAGGATATGTGTATTCTTATTCCATGACTTGAACCTTTGCTCGTGGTCATCAAATTGGTATACTTGACTATGTCTGTAAAACTAACTAACATATCCTAAGATCACTTTGACCACACAACCAAGTTCATTTTTATTTCTCTTCTAGAGTCCATACATAGACTTATGTCATATTGGGGAGGCTGGGATTGCCCTGTTTGCACTAGTGTGACAAAGGAGAAATTTACATTCTATTATATCTTTTTCATACAGTGTTATGTGGTATTCAATAATTAGCAGAAGAGAAAATATTAACTCAGAGACTGTGGAAGAGGCTGAGTATTAAATCACTGTAAGCTGAAACATCTGAAGTCTATTGTTGGTTGGTTCGGCCTCTAACTTTACATCAGAAGCCTCTGATATATATATATATATATATATATATATATATATATATATATATATATATAAATAAAATATATTGCTATAATCGGATATGTTCTCACAAATTTCCTAAGAATTAATGCTATTGGTTGCATGAAAACAATGCAAGCAAACATGCACAATAAGTGTGTAAAAGAAGTAAGAAACCCCTATCATCATTTTTTATTTTGTCATTAATGTAGCTTTTATTAGATGAAAGTAGAGAATTTTGTCTGCTTCATTTATATGCCCACCCAGAGTAGGCCCTATATTGTAGGTCTAATTAATAAGTTCATATGTAACCTATGATCGTTGTCCTTTGATCTAAATTAAAACAAAAAATATACAGCTGATATGCTGTTTTTAATTTTTTGTGCATTGCTTCATTAAGCAATTACCCAAAAGCAAGTAAGAGTCAGCTTTTCAGTAAATAAATGGGAAATTCAGTGGCAGGCATAAATCACTTCTAACAGAATACCAGTTACTCTAACAAGAAAGGAGGAATGAGATCATTCCTGGTGGTTTATCCTGATTTATGTGTTACAGTGGACTATGGACCTCAAATCAGCATGTATGGACTGACAAAATCTAGTGAAATCTGGAATCTCTAAATCTATATTCCACCTCTTGGCATATGTACATGCCTTTTTTGACAGCTTATTACAATCACACAAGAGAGGTTCAATCAGGTTCACAAAAACTTTTTTAAAAAGTATTCCCTGCAATGGAAGACTTCAGTGAAATAATTATAGTAGTATATAGCTTTCTTGAGAATGGGAGGCATCTTTATTTAAAGTAATTTATGGAAATGTGTTACTAAGCATTCCAGTGCACCAATGATACTTCCAAGAGGGTTTCACATTTTACCTTTTAAAATTCATTTTCATTTCATTTCAGCTGACTTGTATAATACTACCCAGCAAAACAGAGGAGCCAGCTTTGAAATGTGTGCATGCATCTCTCTCTCTCTCTCTCTCTCTCTCTCTCTCTCTCTCTCTCTCTCTCTCTCTCTCTTTCTGTCTGTCTCTCTCTCTCTCTGTGTGTGCAGGTCTGTGTTGTTTGTGTGTATGTACGTGTGTGCATATGCATGTGTATGTGTGTGTAGTGTGTATGTGGCATGTGTTCACATGCATGTGTACGTGTGCACTCACACTTGTGTGTGTGTGTATGTATGTAAGCTATAGGCTGTCCCTTGCCACCCACCTCAGTCACTGTCCTCTGCCTTGTTTTTGAGATACACTCTCTCATTGGTAGGGATATTATCAAGCAAACTTGACTGGACCCAGCCTGGCTCTACCATTCTAGTGCCGAGATTGAGTATGTGTACCTCATTTCTAGGTTTTTTGTTATTTTTTCTATTTTTGTTGTTTTGTTCTGTTTTCATGATTGTATGCTTTCTAAACAGAACAGAAGAGAGGGTGAGTGTGGAGTTGGGTGAATAGGGAAATGTGGAAGGAGGAGAAGAAAAATTGTCATCAGAATATATTGTATGAAAATATGTCTTTTTTTTTTCAAAAACAAAGAAAATTCCCAGTTTTTCACCTTGGGTCTAGAGATCAAACTAAGTTCCTCATAAATGCAAGACAAGCACTATCTCCTGTTCATGAGTCTCTTTCCAAGGTCCTGAATCTCATTATTTAGTACTTTTCATTTTGCATTACTTTTTACCAAACGCTAGTTGCAAAACCATTACATTGTTCTGATCTGGGGCTCCATGTATCCTGAATCCATAAAAATGTGCTTTTCTTCTAAAGTAAGCAATCGTTGTAGACCCTCCAACTGCTGTTTAAACCTAGCCTTGACTGGCCTTACATGTTCACCCTCCTCACAGGCAGCAATGACATTGCCATGAATTACTATTGGCTCTCCTGGAATTTGTTGTCTCCTTGGATGTCATCTGCTGGACTTCTTCTGATCTTGGCCTGCCCACTAGCTAGCCCAGCTGGACAGACTGCATGAATTACCAGCTGCAAATAACTTCATTACTCCGTATTTGTAGGTCACAGTTGGACTGGGGTCATTTGAAGGGCATTCGTAACAAGCTACCACTTTTTGGTCTTTGCCAGAATACAGGCTAGAAATGGACATTTCTGACAATAATGTGGCTTGGTGATCTCTGAACCAGCCACTTTATTTCCTTATCTCCCCTAAATACAAATAACCATAATTTCTTGTCTCATAAGTAATTTTCTCTTACTACCTACCTGGAATCAAAAACATCTCCGTGTCTCTCTATCGTTTCTTGCCCAGGAAGCTTAATTATCTTTCTGTCATTAGCGATTCTGAAAGGAAGTTCTACTTCAAATTTATTACCTGAGCCACTCACTTATCTCATAAATGCCAGTTTGAAAGAGGACCTGTTCTTACTATTCTTACAGCATTTAGAGTTTATCTCTGGAAAGAGGAGTATGATTTTTAGCATGATCCTCCAAGATGGAGAAAAAAAATAAGACCTCATCACCTAAATTATTCTGTTACATCAAAGGCTGACAGTTCAATTCTCTGCAGAGGGATGTAAGGTCAAGCTACACAAGGCGAAGTAGCAGATTTCAACATAGCATAATTTGGTGAGGATAGAGGAAAGGAAAGTAGCTAATCATTCTAGCAGCTTCCATGAGGAAAAACAAGTTGCCTGGCATGAGTATGTGTGTGTGTGTGTGTGTGTGTGTGTGTGTGTCTGTCTGTCTGTCTGTCTGTGTGTGTGTCTGTGATTATGTGTGTGTGTGTGTGTCTGTATGCATGTCTGTTTATGTGTATGTGTGTTTGCCTGTGTCTCTCTGTGTATACTGACATGTATAAACATGAGTATACTCATGCATTCAATGGCCTGATTGCATGATAGATGACAATATCATTTATTTTGGAAATAAAATCAGAAAGTAGAAATTACTGACTTAAGAATTACATCTAAGACAGGTAAGAGGAACAGTTACTGTGGGTAACTAAATTAATACAGCCTTCAGAACTCAAAGGAAGATCAGACTCCCAGGTACAGTATCTGAGTGTGAGTGTAAGCACACCAATGTTTTCCATTTGGAACAGTGGGGTATTAAATAATAGGTAACAATCTCAGACATATACAAACTTTAAGATAGAAGTTGAAGTCATTCCATAAATGTAACAATGTGTGTATGCCTGGCACTTGGATGTCCCAGCATCCTGTGGTTAAAGTATAGATAAGATACAAACCCACACAGTAAATATGTCTGATATTACACTATAGTCTATCACATGCAAGAAGACTAACAAGTTATGCTTGAAACACAAAGTGAAAATGATTTACCAGTTTATTACCTCTCACACCTCTTTCCCCCAGAATGTACCTTGGAACAATTAAATATTTTGTATTGTTTTCATTGTCTTTTGTTTAGATTATGCTATTGCCTTTTTCATGCTTCTGTCTTTAAAAACATCTCTATCCTAAGTATCCCCAACAGAATCTGATCCTGTTTGCCTTGTTGAAAAGTGGTTGTACCTTTCTGAAAAGGAGTTCTGAGTTCTGCTGAGATATGATGAGAGTTGCTGAGTTATTTAATTTGCAAGCAAATATCTTCATCGACTTTGAAAGGCTTAATTGACAGTTCCAGCATCAGCTCAGCAAAAGTAGAGCTCTTTTCTCTATTTCTGAAAAACTTCCCTCTTATAGCTGTCTGCTGTTTATCACCAGGTGACAAGATTATGCACTTATGTGGGGAAGTAGTTTAACTACAGTGCCATTTGTGGCATATGACTGCCTGGGGCAGTTAGAAACATCTTCACTAATGCCTCTGAGAAAGAAAATCATCAGTCAATCTCCCCAGAAAAGCTATAGAGACAAAAATCAATCACTGTAAAAGAGCAAAGAAAAATATCACGTACCATAAATAAACACTGGCAGTGCCATATTAAAAAGAGGTACGTATTTATTTTTTAGATTTATAAGGCATCATCCCTTCAAAGAACCTCCACTGAGCATGTGCACTTAGGACAAAGATATGTTAATCAGAACAAATTTAAATACCCAAGCATAAAATAATTATTAAGACAAAATAGACTGTTATATTTAAAAGCATCTGCAGATGAGAGGAGCAGACACGAAAGGCATACATAGTTGGTGTGTAAACGAATCTCATTACCTCACACTGTGTGTGAGTATGCATTTTAATAAGATTACCAAAGACTCAGAAATGTTTTTGGAAATTGGCTTCAGTCCACAAATCTTTAAAATTTATGGCCTTACTCACTTTACTGTAGGAATCCAGGTGTCAGTTCACTTTCTAGGTGTTTGTTCTTCTCTAGAGGATAGAGATTTCAATTTCAGCAAAGTTCGACCTGCCTCAAGACAAACTTCCATGTCTACCACCTTGTAAATCATAGCTCAGCTCTCAAAACATTTCAGCTTCAATCCTTCTAACTCTCTGCTTCTTTAATTTCCAACGACAGCACCAGATCTTCTGATTTCTTTCTTATGTTGGATAAGGCAAATGCTTAGGCTTCAAACCCATCTTTGTAGTTTAAGTATGTTAAAACCAGAAACAAACAGAACCAACGAATGGTTCAATATCAACTAAGAGAATCACATGACACAGGAAAGTGTCTGTTTTAGATATTAAGCATGTGGGACAGGAAGGAAATGTTAAGTGTGTGTGCACACTCACAGTTCTGAATGTTGAAAAACTTAGCACAACTTTCCTTCTCTTATTACTCAAAATTGAGATTTAGTCTCTCCTGTCCATTGCTGATAAACAAGGAATGATGGCTAATAAACCAAGGAGCATCTTTCATCAAGACACTTCTCCTTCCCATTTAGAATTTTCCAGAAATGGGTAACACTTATACCAGCGAAGCTGGGAGTTCAAAATGACCTGTTTCATCACTGACAGGCATTTAATCAAGCAATGATAAAATCTACCCTCCAAATCTCTCATGAGCAGATTTTTCCACTCATGACCTTCCTGCAATTAATACTGTGCAAGGCTCAGAAAGGGCCATGAATGAGGGCACGGAGACAATAGGTCGTTCTAGGTGAGTTTTGCTGCCCTAAAAATAGACAAGTTACAAGTTACCCTACATAGACTCTAAAAGGAGTGGTCAACTAGTTGTTCATTGGGGAGGGAAAAGGAAAAATAAAGTTTCTATGCCTTACCTAAAAAGAAATATTTCTACTTTTAATTTTTACAGCTTCTTGGCTTTGTGCATAAATACCTCCTATTGAAAATACTCCCACAAAATGGAATAGAATTAAAGAACCAAACTAAACTCCACACACCTACAAATACCTGAATTTTTTGACAAACACATAATCATACACACTAGAGAAAAGTCATCATCTTTAACAAGTGGTACTGGTCACTGGATGGCTGTGTGTAGAAGAATGCAAATAGGTCCATTTTTGTCACCTTGCATAAGACTTAACTCCAAATGGGTCATGATCCTCAACATCAGACCAGGTACACAGAACCTGGGAGAAGAAAACTGGAGAATAATCTTGAATTCAGCATCACAGGAAATTATCTTGTGAACAAAACATTGAAAACATTGGCACTAAGAAAATTTATAAAGGGGGCCTCATGAAACTGAAAAGCCTTCATAAGGCAAAGGACACCAGGATTTGAGCAAAATGACTGTCACCTAAGAAATAGAAGAAGATCTTTAACAATTACACATCTGATAAATGGGTATTATCAAAAACATATAAAGAAAAACAACAACAAAAGCCAAAAACTAAACACAGAGAAAAATAAATAACTCAATTAAAATATTACTCAGCTGTTAAAAGAATGAAATTTTCAGGCTAATTAATGGTCCTCAAAACAATCATCCTGAGTGAGGTAACTGAGATCCACAAAGACAGATTTATTTCTTTTCCCTTTTGTGTGGATATTAGCTGTTAAGCTTTTGATGCATGTGCTGCAGTCAGACTAACCACAGAAGCTAAGTACCCATGGGAGAGTACAAGGATCTGCTAAGAAATGAGAAATAGAATATATTATAGAAACATAAAGGGTAACATAAATAATAGGAAGGTTACCTAGGGAGGCATATGGGAAAGAAGGGTACAGGAGGGGATGTGTGGAGGTATAACATACACCAAATGGCATTTGAGAAGCCATATGGCCACCTACAGAAGCTTCCGAAAGTCTGTACATATATAAAAAGAATCTAAATGGAGTCACCAAATAGTAAGGGAGTCAATGCACAAAATAGACATCTTATGCCACCAAATGTAATGTTTAGTGCCAGGAAATGTTTACTTTATGTAACATTTTCATGTCAAGTCATTGGTCAAAGACTGTAGACCTCCAACCAGAAACATCACAAGCTATTGCTAAGGGCATTGGTTGCTGTTCACACCCAAAGGGAAGGCCCTATTTCTGAAGATAATGCCACTTATGTCATCACACAGGGAGAGGTCAAGCTGGTGGTGCACAGAAGCTTTAGCCCTATTGACCAGTCTTCAAAGTGATTGATGGTACTCTGTGTGCTACCAATATCACCCACCTATAAAATCTGAAACCTACAAGAGCAACCTTCATGCGAGAAACACTGGTGCAATAGTGTCTTGAATGTTAAGGCAATAACCAACCACTTTTGGATTGGTTTTGGGTTGGATGTGTTACATTCCATGAGACCCATGCCTGACACTGCTGGAGTGCTTAAGAGCCTAAGGCCAAGGCCATAGGCTAAGGCGAAAACTAATTCTAGTATTCTGCTAAAGGAACACAGAAATAACATGACTCTCAATGACATATTACAACACCAATAGATCAACACCTCATTCAAAACGCATCAGAGAAACTTCATCTTGCAAGAGATAGGAATTAACACAGAGACAACTAGGCAGTGTGAAGAGAGTGAGAGCCTTGGAATACTCAATCCAAATGGGATAGCCTCATCAACTTCCTCCCCTCAGGCTCAGCCATCTATGTAGAAGGGAGAGAAGATTGTAAAAACAAGAGGGTATGGATGACTCCAAGGAAACAGTGTCCTCAGATTCAACAAGACTGATGAAATGACAGAGACTGGCAATACACACACAAGGCCTGCAACAGTTCAGAGAACTGAGATGGGGAAGTGGACACCAGATCCCACCCTTACCATAAAGCTGTTTGCTTCCAGTAAAGGGAAAATAGGTTTTCTGCAATGGGATTTCACCAGGTATGATAACCATGCTTCAGGGCAGGTCCTATGCACAGGACTGTTCGGCCAGCACAAAACAAACTGTGGGGCTTTGTGCACTTTTTATTTTGATTTGTTTTGTGTTGGCATTTTTTGGTCAAATTAGTCTTTTTTCTTGTTTGGATTTTTGTTCTTGTAGAGTGTTTTGTTGATGTTGTTGATTGGCTTGGGAGTTTTGCTTTGAAAGAGAGAGAAAGAACATAAAATTGAATGGGTAGGGTAATTGGGAGGATCTAGGAGGTATTAAAAGAGAGAAGAAATGATTGTTGAATGAAAAGTTTTAAGAAATGTAATCAAGTATCAAGGTTACAAAAATACTACATGTCTGTCATAAGTATTTTATCCAATGAGTATAGAGTTTTGTACTATGGAAATGACAAGCATCGGCACACACCTTAACATGTTTAATAATAAAATTAAACTTAATGTATCAAAGCACTGAGAACTCAATTTCCAATTATCTTTGTGTGATCGAAATAATAAACATAGTCAAATATTAATAAAAGAAAATCTCACAAAATTGAGAAAGCTGTCCAGAAAAAATCAATTCTAAACTAAATGTATTCAAAACATTTTATTTCTTTTTTTAAATTGAAAATAGGTCCTTGTCACACAATTTATTTTGAATATGGATTCCCCTGCCCCAGCTCCTCTCAGATCCTCCTTCCACCCCACTCACCATATCCACAACTTTTCTTTTTCTCTCATTGGAAAACAAGCAGGTTTCTAAAAAGAAAAACTGATGATGATGATGATGGTGATGATGATAATTAATAGAACAAAATAAAAACAAATGAATGAGAGGAGGACAAAAAAAGAGAACACATACATTTGTGCACACACAAAAAAACCCATAAAAACAAAATTGGAAAATTAATATATATACAAAAGACCCATAAGGTTATTAATTAATTAATATATTAGTTAAATGCCTGACAAATAACTATGAGACAAAGATCCCCCAAATACAACACTGAGCTCATTTTGTATTGGTCATCTTCTCCTGTGTATGGGGCTTATACTTCAGTGTGATTTATATACCCAGTGAGACTTCATTGGAGAAAAGTAATTTTTCCTTTGAGTGGGTATCAGTTGCAGGTGGCTTCTGTATTAGGGATGGGAGCTTGCATCTGATTCCCTTCTCAGAACCAGGACCTGTATTTGGCTTAGATTTGTGCATGCCCTATGCATGCCACTGTTTCTGTGACTTCATATGTGCATCCATCTTACTGTGTGTCCAAGGCTTTGTATCCTTGGTACCCTCCATCGTTACCACTTATAGTCTTTCCAGCTCTTCTTCATCAGTTTCCTGAGTTCTGAGGTTAAGATTTTATGGAGGTGTCTCATTTAGTCCTGAGTATTCTGAGTCTCTGTACATTGTCTGGGTATAGGGTTCTGTATTTGTTTCCATTCCCTACAGGAGGAAGCATCTCTGGTGATGGCTGAGCAAGACACTGATGTATGATTAAAAGCAGTTTGTTTTGTGCTCTGGACATGGCTAGTTCTGTAAGCCCTTGCGAGCATAAGGATGTGGGTTTGGATACCAAGAGCCCATATACAAAACTGGGTATGGTGGATCGAGCCTTTCTCCCTCTCTCCCTCCCTCCTCTACTCCTCCTCTCTCTCTCCCTCTCTACCTCTCTCCTCTTTCCCCTCTCTCTCTCCCTCTCTACCTCCCTCCCCCTTCTCTCCTGCAGCGTCCTTTTCCATTTCTCTACTACCATTTCTCTATCTGCTTATAAATGGACCATAAGGTCCTTCCTTCCTTAGGGAACATATTCCTAGTCCCCTATGGTCCCTTTTGGTCACTGTCCAATTCTACTCCACTTTCTCAGTCAAGCTTGTCACTTTGTCTTAGTATCTATAATCCACCATTTCTAATCACTTTCTACAATGAGGTTCCTATTCCCTCCTGTGAATGGGACCTGCTCTGCTTAAGCTTGGAAGGATTTGCATGTAACCACCCTGATCACTCAACAATGGCTAATCCTCTAGATTCTACTCACTGAATCACATTCTTGATTTTGGTGATAGTGTACTATTCTGGTTTTCATCATAAAATAGTGTTTAATGCAAAATTATCCCTAGACAATCTATGCCATAGGAGGTGGGATGGAGGATATTTGTATTTGTGTGGCCTTTATTGTCTTTTCATCTTTCCCCAGACCTTTAGACATCAGGTGTCCAGGTCATTTCATACTTTATTCTCTTGCCTGGGATGATTTGATTTGTTCCATAGAACCACATATTGGTGGCTTGTAGATTTAGTTTTCCAATTCAAGCTCCTTCCCTTTCAGCTCCAGAAGCATTCTTGGCTTCTCCATGGAGAATATTTCATCATTTTCAGTGAAAGTATTCTTATAAAAACTTTCCTTTATCCTTTTATAGTATCAACATGCCTAGTTGGCGTAGAAATTGAGGAATGGACCTCTTGCTCATGTCTATATTCTATCAAGAATTCTAACACATTTACAATTATTCTTTTCCTTTCCCATTATTATATGAAACTCTTAATTAAAAGTCAGTCATGCAGCTTCTATCATCGACCATGCACCCCAAATTCACTTCCTGCTGTTTATCCATGCTCCTTTAAAAATGAATGTTCAATACCTGTCAAGGTGATCCTTTGTCAAGAGATGCTACATTATGTCACTCAGCTGCTTACTTTTTCAGTGGTTTTATCATCCCTGAGTAAAACACAGTGGTCATTTCTATGGTCATGAGGATATGTATGCCTTCACTGCCACTTTCTATACTTCAGACTAAATTGGTCTTCTACTTTGGAACCTAAGCTCAGTCACATTTAAAGTTTGTCAGTTTTACTTTCTATCCTTTGCCCTGAAACAACTATAAGAATTCATGCAAGGGGTGATTCCTACTGCTCATGTCCCACCTTGCTTGGTCCTTCCTCAAAAAGGGTTTCACTACCCACCTCCCTAAATGCCACAGTCCCCATCACACCTGGCACTCACCAGCACGTTAACCCATTCAAGTTTTCTGAGGTACTTGAGATTGACAATGAATCCTTGTGGGGGACAAATGTTTCAACACTAAGCTAAACCTCCAGTACTTAATTAAAAATTATATATTTATCATCTTATATAATTTTCATTACCTAGTACCTGTTTCATTCTATCTCCCCTTGGCTGGACTATAACCTTCAGGATAAAGTTAGGAGTCTTTCTACTTTTTGACTGGGTCTTGCAATTGAATATATGGTAGAGAAAGAACATGTTGGGTTATAAGTAAACTTAGTACCACATTCTTTCTACTAAAGTACAGTGAAATCTCACTTGGTAAGCATTTCTGACCTGATAATGTCTACACTGACAGGTTGCTTCTCTCATGGTTCTGAATCATGATTCTTCTGTTGTTCTAGAAAATTTAATATTTTAGAGATACAAAGTAGAGCCATAAAGTTGCAAAGAAATGTTTCAGTAGAAGTCTGGCCATTTGCATTTTATTTATGCTAACTAGATCAGTTTATTTGTATGGCCTTTACTAAGCTCCGGTCAATGATTAACCAATGTCTTTGTTTATAATGGCCTTCAAAAGCTGTTTGCCTCTAGCTTCCACCTTAACAAGCACTTTTATCAGGCTGGGTGCTCAGCCTATAAATGTGAAACAGATTTACCCTCACGTCATCCAATTTATCACTAAGTTGTGCTCATTTTTACCTTGGAAAAGCTAAAAATGGCTTTTCTTCATACATACTGTTACCAGGTTATATGTTACAATTTTGTTTTTCAGTGATATGTTCAATGTCCTGAATTGATTCACATTTTACCAAAACAATTCTCTACATAGTAGTAACAGTAGACTGTCAGCATGTTTAGCTCTAATACTAACTCAAGAATTTTCTTAGCTCTGACCCTTTACCAATGTTGCTTTATCTACATGAAAAGCCTCCCTCCTCACCCCCATCATTTGCATTACACTTCAGCTTTTTCTTTTATGGCAACTGTGTGATCTAATGTGATGTCAAGATTTAGAAGCAAAGAACATCTGTTCATGTTGCTAGGATTGTCACAGGTTGAGGACTCCTGGCTATCTGTAACCTGAATTTATACTTGATTGGTAAGAGCTACCATGCACAAAACCACATGCTCCCTGGAGTAGCTTCTGCTTTTACCCAGTGACTTCCAGATGTGTGTACAGCCAGAAGGCTCTGCCAGGCTATCTTGCTTTGAGGTGAGGACAACTGGGAACAACATCTGAGGTACAGAATTTCTACAGGAAAGATCAAGCATCTGTTGTTCTATATTCTAGTTCAACATCTGTCAGTGACTCCTCACAGAGT
Source organism: Mastomys coucha (assembly GCF_008632895.1). Classification (NCBI taxonomy): domain Eukaryota; kingdom Metazoa; phylum Chordata; class Mammalia; order Rodentia; family Muridae; genus Mastomys; species Mastomys coucha. Next base: position 24,528,732 of record NW_022196899.1, read on the forward strand.
CATCCTCAGAAGTATTTCCCAGTCATCCTCTGGATGGTAAATCTTAAGACACAATTCAGAGAATAGTTTATAATGCCTTCTGTCCAAAAGATTACTCCTTGTTATATAACTATCCCTCAGCCATGATATCACTTTATTATTTTCTCTCATCATCATCATTCATTCATTCATCCATTCATTCATTCATAAAGTCTGTCTCAATTTCAAATTCTGAACCATGAAAGTCTTATAAAGACAGGTAATGCCTTCACTATGTGGGTACATAGTTGGCAAATTTTCAAAAATTCACCCAAACTTTTCCTAGGATAGAAATTAGCCAACCCTTTCCAGAATCTTCATTTTCAGATTCCCTGATGATTTTAAAGGACTAACAGAGCAAAATACACCAAAGTTAAGACTCTCAGAGTCCATGTAGAAGTGCAAAACCACCCTCCACTGCTATAACCAGCTTAATTTACACAGGTAAATTGAGAGTGTAGTTCATGAATAAGTGTTTATCAGCACAAGGACCTGGTTTCAGTCTATACACTGAAAAAGAAAAGGAAACTTTTCTTTGTTTTACAATGAATTACACAAATTTAACCAATAGTTAAGATAGCTGAGACCTCAAGAAGCACATAAACACAGATCAATTTCACCTCAGTTGCATCAGTATACAGACCATGCAGAAATGCATGGAAGAACATGTAATAGTTTCCACTCTTATTTCCATTATGAAAGAGAAGGTAGCTGAAAATACAAAAGAAAAGGCAATGTGCACTCTTCATATTCTGGCCACAAAGATCATGTGCCTTCTCAGTACTCTGATCCCTGACTGGGATACACACACATTAGATCCAGCTGAGCACCATTAATGGGCTGAATCTCAGATATTTTTTCATGGATATTAGTATGTCTTCTTAGAAATCATCTCAAGGAACAACAGCACGTCATAATAAGAAATAGGTTTTCCCCTCCTTTACAGAGTTTCCCAGAGTCAGGTGACTTAGGTCCAGTTTCATAATTATCACTCATACCACTGAGTGTCTCAACTATGTCATCCTCAGACTAAAGGAAGGACAATCAGAGGCTGTTCCACCTGGGAATCCTTCCCATATTCAATCACTAAATCCAGACACTATAGTGGATGCCAGCAAGTGCTGGATGACAGGAACCTGATATAGCTGTCTCCTGAGAGGCTCTGACAGTGTCTGACTAATATAGAAGTAGAGGCTCACAGCCGTCCATTGGACTGAGCACAGGGTCCCCAATGAAAAATCAAGAGAAAAAACCCAAGGAGCTCAAGTGTTTGTAACCTCTTAGGACGAACAACAATATGAATAACCTAGTACCTTCAGAGCTCCCAGGGACTAAACCACCAACCAAAGAGTACACATGATGGGACTAATGGCTCCAGCATCATATGCATAGCAGAGGATGGCCTAGTCAGTCATCAATGGGAGGAGAGGCCCTTGGCCCTGAGAAGGTTCTATGCCCCAGTGTACGGGAATGCCAGGGCCAGGAAGCAGGAGAGGGTGGGTTGTTGAGCAGGGTTTTCTTTTTCTTTTTCTTTTTTTTTCTTTCTTTCTTTTTTTTTTTTTTTTTTTTTTTCCGGAGGGGAAACCTGAAAGAAAAAATCATTTGACATGTAAATAAAGAAAATATCTAATAAAAAAAATGTGTCATCCTCAATAAACTTAACTGAAACATTTAGGTCTTCACCCTGAAATTAACTATGCTTCCACTCTCTTTGCATGGGTGTGTATGCATAGAATGGAGTTCTGTGGATCTCCAAGCAGAACATCTCATTTGAAAAGGAGAGGGAGGTCTATGCTTTACATTTATGGAAGTTAAAGTAATGAAAAAATTAACCAAAGTATAACTGATTTGGATGAAAAAGCATCAAAATTTAAATAGAATTAAGCTATTCTTAAATAATGAAATTCAAAGCAAGAGTGAAAAAGAACCAGTTCATAATTTTCCCTCTAATAATATTCCCTGGAAATAGTTGTTAGTTTCTACTTCTCTCTTAATAAGTCACATGGCTAAAAGAGCATACAGTGTGACAGCTCTCAACATCAAAGCCTTCTTTCTCACTGGGCATGGATGAACTCTCCTGTGGTCCTGACAAGTGTCAGGCATGTGTAAGAGGATCTAGGGTTCAAAGCCACCATGTTATACACAGTGGTAGCCTATGTCAGAAAGAAAGGAGGGGAGCAGGAGGAAGGGAGGAGAGAGAAATATCTTCCTCAAGAGGCAAGAAAAACAGCTTACCATTTCTTAAAACAATATTGGCGATTGTTTATTAATGAAAGGTAATAAATGTCAAGAATTGTGAACACACTGCGAAAGGATATAAGCAGACTTGAGTGAAGCCTACTACTTTCCTCTAGTGTTACATTGATTTCTGTAGATATTTGATGATAGTGTATGTTAAAATATTTACATATGTGCAAATACAGAGGAACAATCTGCATGTTCTAGCCATCATGAAGGATTTTTTGTAAGCACACACAGGAAACATGTATGTTGCCTCATTTCATCTTGAATATAATTGTTCATTTTTTAGTTACAAACGTATATACCACCTTCTTGCTGTGGATTAAATATGGAATCATTTATGCTAAAATATTAATGTTGTTAATGCTTATTACAAAGGGCTTGGCTTTCCTACCTCGTTTCTAAATGGTATGTAGTTTTATAGTCAGCAAGCATTATTTTATAAGTAAGACAAACAATAAAATAATGGTTTTTTTTTTCTGTTGAATTGTAGAAGATAAACTCTTTGGATATTCTCTGGTAAGCATTTGGTGTAAACTTATTTCTTAGTGTGATGTGCATATTTTCTTACTATTTTTCATAAGTAGGATATGTTTTGTGGTTTTGCAACCTGAGTTAAGATTTAATATTTCATTTTCATAAAGAAGAATACATTCATCTGATGAAAGCCATGACAACCCAAAAATGTAAAGCTTGAGTGGCATTGCCAAACTATGTGAGCATGTGTGAACTGCGTGTTCTCTAGCCAAGGTGAAATGGATCCAACCCACCATACTTATACTATGGTGGAAAACTAAGAGATGCATAAGTTCCCACTTCTGCAATAAACTCAGAAACTTCCTGACAACATTCTCATAAGAGAAAAAAATAACAAGAAATGTATAGATAAAAACACAGTTAGGCTGGGGAGACAACTCAGGGACAGAGCTCTTCCTGGGATTTGAATGGGAGATGTTCCCTACAGGGTCATGGGTTTAAGTACTTAGTTTCCTCCTGGTGATGCAGTTCATGATGGCTAGGGAACCTTTAGGAGATGGAAGCTCAGTGGAGGATGTCTGTCACTAGAGGTGGGTCTTAGGCCCCATTTCCTGAGCTGTGGTACCTTCTCTGCCACGATAGAACATGGACCTTCAAACTGTGAGTCAAAGTGAGCCCTCTTTTTCTTCCTTAAGCTGCCTAGTCATAGTAACATATAAAATACTTGTCTGGTATTCTCAGGATCCTAGGTTCAATCCCCAATAATACAGACAAAGCATGATGCTTGTAGACATGAATACTGCCATTTTAAGAGTATTACAACACTTGATAGGAATGATACCCTATAGGGTTTAAATGTCAGGGAGATAGACCCTTCCCTTAAAGGAATAAAGCTGTAAAGAAGCTCATAATCAGGCACATCAGGACGTGTAGCTTGCAGAATACAGTGTTCCTGTACATCAAAAATTAGGGTTAACTTTTACTTTTATAGTAATTATACTTTATAATTTTAAAAACACTCTTTAGTTATGTACTCTCAATAATAGCTATAATATGATAAAATACAATTTCAGACAAGTCATTCATCGATGAATTATTGTATCAGAGAAAGTAGTAAAAATTAAGAAAATTTAAAAATTGTTTATATATTCATTAACTCACTCATTTAACAAATATTAACTGATCTATGTATATTTCACTGGTACTGTAGTAGGTGACAGATATACACAAACAAGAGCTCAAAGAGAAAGGCAAAGGCATGTTAGAGGAAGATCACTTTCTAGAATAAGTAACAGTTAACAGGGTAGGATAAAATAGCATTGTCACAGAAGCTCAACATGCCCATAAACAAAGATTGGTGGGATCACACAGCCTTTATTTAAAGGAATGGCATGCATTTATGTATTTAGTTTGAACACTGGAGATAAAGGCTACCTTCACCTATAGTTTTATCCTTAGTTAAACAATGCTGGACCATCTGGAGAGTTAAAAGGTTCACATGGGATCAGTTTAGGAAGGGGCTGCTTATTCAGGCAACAGACAAACCTAGATGTTGCACACAGAAGTCCTATTGTATTAAGCTGTCTTGACCGTACTTAGGAATTTGGACTTAGCTCTCTATCTACACTTTATCTACACAGGAGAGTGAGAGTTGAGAGTCCAGAATCTGCATTTCTAACCATCTGCCTAAAGATACCCTATACTTCTAGTCTCAAGGTCACAGTACTGTGAGACTCCAGGACAGTCAGTCTTAAAATTTCCTGCAAGAATCACCTGGGAAACCTGTGACAACTGGCTGGTGGGCATGGCACGGACTCTGTAGATCTGGAGTAGATCCAATCTCTCACATTTTACTATGAGCTCTTCATGTAGCACAGAATCTAAGAGGTAGCCCTTCAACTGGAGGGACACGTGTGTAAGTGTCTTAGGGAGCTGTGTATCCTTGAACCTAAAAAGCCAAAAAAATATGAACCTAACAGGAGAGTGATGTGTATTTATGTTTATTCTTTTAAGTACCAAATAAAGAAGTATAATTTAGAGAAATGTAAGGCAACTTTAATTTTTAAAAACTGCTCAGAATGAAAAGATTCATGATTGTGGACCAATTAGGTAACTGATGTTTAAAATGCAGATAATTTCATGATTCTTCCTAGTATGAATCCATGGGTATGAATCCTTGCACAAGAAAAGAACTTGTATACTATCAGACTAACTTGGTGATCTATGTCAAAGATCCAGTTGTTAATTATAGCTCATGGTTGTTAGAGAACCAGGAGCTAAGCATAAATGTACCATGATACAGTGTGGGCACAGATGCTTCTGTAGTCTACATTTACTACTGCTGAGTGTGTGCCCAACCAACACAAATGCTCTGGAGAGTCCTGTAAGCACTGCTCACTCGTGTGTCTGTTAGGTTGGCTCAATGCATCTGATAAATCATGGAAGAAGATATCTTTAAGGTATCAATTTCTAACATTAGCAGCTCCCAAACAATAGCACCGTGCCTTTAAAAATTAAGCCAGGCATCAGCCTCTGCCCAGTTCCAGAGCATCATGATACCCAGGAATGACCTGAAGCCAGACAGGTGTGAGTGAACATCTGTCATTGCATAAACCAATAGCTGAGTGGAGTCAAGTGGGACAAAGGATAAGTGAATTCCTTAATCCAGAGGCTTAGTTACCAAGAGGTCATGGGGAGGTCAGGCTTAGCAAAACTTAGGCTTTTTGGCATTATGTCTTTTAAAATATAGGCATGTCTGTTGACTGGTCTTCCAGCTTTATATATTTAAAAATGTTGTTTTCATTTCATATTTTTTGTTTTATATTTGGCTTTTATCTTATGTATTTATTTTATCTTCTTTTTGTTTTTTTTTTGTTTTGTTTTTGTTTTTTCTTGTTTTTTTTGTTTGTTTGTTTTTCGAGACAGGGTTTCTCTGCGTAGCCCTGGCTGTCCTGGAACTCACACTGTAGACCAGGCTGGCCTCGAACTCAGAAATCCGCCTGCCTCTGCCTCCCAAGTGCTCGGATTAAAGGCATGTGCCACCACCACCCAGCTATTTTATCTTCTTTTATACATTACATCATTACCATAGTTTCCCTTCCCTCCACTCCTCCCAGTCCCTACCCCTACCTTCCATCTCTCCCAAATGCACTCCTTCTTCATTTCCCTTTAAAGAAAAAGTAGTGGGTCTCCTGGGGACCCACTGAACATGGTATACCAAGTTACAATAAGGGTAGACACAAACACTCCTATCAAGGCTGGACAAGCAACCTTGTAGGAGGAATAGGGTCCTGAGCACAGGAAGAAGAGTCAGAGACACCCCTACTCCCGTTGTTGGGAATCTCCTAGACTTGGCTGCATTAAAGGGTTGCTGGGGAAGCAAACACAACAACGTGGGAAAGTTGCCTGTTTTGCTTTCATTGATCTTCCATTTTGAAAAAACTTTCACCTTTATAGAACCATTGTAAATGAATACACTTTTGCAGTCAAGAGTTAAGAATCACTGGGTGGGAACTATAAACATCTTAGGTTATGAATTAAAATAATAGAAAAAAAACCACATACCCTGTGCTATTTTCTAACCTATAGCAGTTCTACCAAAAATAATTTTAAAAGGTCTGTAATACTTTATGGTAAGTGATATTTACCAAAAACAACTACGATATTATATATAAAACACATGCTACTCTATAAGGTGATCCCAAAACTTTATCAACAAGTAAGCAATGGCATCTAATTTTTCTCTCATCTATCTGAGTGAGGCTCTATGACTTGCTTCCTAGAATCTGACAGAAGCGATGGTTCAGGATCCTCAAGGGTAGGTTCCAGGAATTTTGGCAGGTCTACTTGGGCCTTCTGGAGCATGTACTTATGGGATATGCATTCTAGACGCAGCTACTTGGCATGAGGTAGCCACTCTCACTGTGGTGAGGGAGGATTCTACTTGACTAGCCAAAGTGACAGCTGCTATCAAACCGTCTGCTCATTCACATTTCTCTGAACTTTGTAAAATCAAACATGGTCAGGACTTCATCACTTAGTCCACGCAATCAGTAGAAGACCCAGGCATAATTTTATGAAAATAATACCTAAGTAACCATGTCAATACCTGCAGTTAGTGATAAATTTACAACCTAGCACAAGCATCAGGTACCAAATGTGAAAACTCCAAACTCTTTGTGTACCTTTAAATTTGAACAGGAAGAGATAGATATATGGCTCAGGGGTAAGATCATGTGTTGCTCTTCCAGAGAAACTGAGTTTGGTTCAGAGCATTCATGTCAGCTGTCAATGGCCTAAAATTTCAGTTCCAGGAAGGTTTGTATTAAGGTTTAATAATCCCCAACACACACACACACACAAAAGTAATTAAAAATAATAAAAACAATTTTAAAAAAAGACTCAATGATGCTAAAATACTGAAATACATATTGCATGTTATATCTGTAAAATTGCCCCATTCATGAAATGAATGCCAAGGTCAAAATCATGTAGTATTCCGTGAATTGTATAATTTTGTTCATTATGTTGTACACTACAAAACCTTATTAAGTGCAGAATGGCATCTGAAATATGCAATAGTCATCCCAAAGATGCATGTGGCTTCTTCCATCACAGAATTCTACAGCTCACAGTGAGGAGAGAGGGATGCTGTGTGAATTACCATTTAGAATATTCAGCATAAAGGAGCACAGTTGAAGTTTGCGGTTCACAACTGAAAGAATGGTTATTTTCATTGGTGAACTGATGGCACACACCCATCCACACAACTATGTGGGATTCTTAATTTCTTTATTTCTTCAGTTTATGTGTTGTAAGTGAAGTCCAAATGAACACACACACACACACACACACACACACAGAGAGAGAGAGAGAGAGAGAGAGAGAGAGAGAGAGAGAGAGAGAGAGAGAAAGAAAGAAAGAGAGAGCACTCTCCAGAATAGTATAAGCAGTAGCCTGCTTGGTGGCACCTGAAGTAGAATTCTAGCTTCAGAGGGAATCTCCTCACCTATGTGCTTGTACTCAGGTGGGTTGCCAGGCACACAATGCACTTAGTCTTGAACTCTTACCCAACCTAATCTGTGTATCTAATGTCACAGTTGGAAGAACCTTGAAGTCACTTGTTCGTCCTCCATGGGAAAAGTAGGTGGGCTTTCTCGCCTGGAGATTGGAGCTCCTTGGTTTCTTTCATCTCCTAACTGCAACAATCATGTGCAGATGGCCCCCGTCACTGCTGTTTTAATGCACCTCCAAACTCTGTGTGAGAAGTTAGTGGTGCACAAACTGGCAAGTCCGCCTGAAGTAGTGCTGTTTCAATTATACGAGTGAGATGTGTGAGATAATAGCATTAATTGCACTAATCACTCAATCACATTGCTCAACAGAGGTGACAAAACAAAGCTGATGTGCCTTAATTGGGTGGCAGGCAAGTGACAAGAGAGTGCAAGTCAGGCAGGAAGAAGATGAGCTGAAAAATAACTTTCATCTGGAAATGCCCAGATTTTCTTCACATGGCAAACGAAACTTTCCCTGAAGTTGAGATTAAAAAACAAACAACAAATATTTCCGAGCAAAGAATAAGTAGGAAACCCAATAGAACTTTTTTTTTTTAATTTAAAGTATCTACACATCATAACAAAATCTTGTAATTAAAAAACTACCATCACAGTATGAAATTGTAGCATTTGATTTCTAATCTTAAGACAAATGACCCAGCCCCTTGGAGCTACTCAAGATAAGGTTTTCACCTTTATTAAAGGTCATTATGAATTCGGATGTCACAATTAAAGCGACATTGATGTTTGACACAGTATAAGAGTTGCTCCTGTGATTTACCTCAAGATTAAATTTGGTATTGTAGATTGCTTAGTAACTTTGGAACTATTCTAAGAGTGTGTGTATGTATTTGTATGTGTATGTGCACATGTATATGTATGTAAGTACATGCATGTATACATGTGTGCATGTGTTCACACATGCATGTGCATGTGAGTGTATATGTGTGTGTGTGCACATGAAAGGCACTCATGATCAGGCAGCTTCATTTCCCAGGCCAGTGTGAAGTCCAGGTTTTAGAATATCAAAATATTTCATTAGCATCAAATCACAGAAGCCTGAGATTGGATGATGAGATGAGATCTTCCCTGTTCTCCTGGCAAGCTCCCACTTTTTAAATGGATGCCATTTGCTATATTAATTTGGAAAGGAAAATACAGCAGGAAAAAAGTTAAGAAACATAAGGTACATATTTCTTCCTATCACAGCCAATAAACTGTCTCCAAAACAGACTGGCAGACATTCTAAAGTGCTACTAAAACAAGAGGCAGGGGACCATGAGAAGCCTCTCTCGTGCTGGATGCTAGAGCAGAGAAGCCATTTCCTGCTTCTCCCACTCCCTCACACCTCAGAATGAATGATGAGTAAAGATAAATACCTTCAGGGACACAACCCCCAAAGCCTAACTAAAATGGTAAGTCCCTAAGCCAAGAGATGGCTGTCCTTGTCTTTGATTAATTAGTCTACGAATCCTAAGAGGATATGCTGTATATTCAAGGACTAGTCAGGATTGCAGGGACAACATGGGAACAGATCAGAAGATAAAAGACTCTAAACACAAAGCAAACAGAGACCCAAGAGCTGTCCTTATCTTTAAATCAAATACAAGAGCCTGCAACCTGAAAGGAATCTCCAAGGTCACCTTCCCACTACAGCCGCAGTTACAAGAAGGCTTCGTTTACCCTGAACAATTGTTCTTCCTAAGAATTAAGGCTAGGCAGCATGTTTTTAGAATTGCCCAACCATAGAAAAGGCACCATATTTTGTGTGATTTAACTTAGCATTTAGCATAAGCTACACTACTGTTTTATCTGCCACTCAGAAAAATAAAACTGTCAACTATGTTCCTAAGATATGGCAAGGGGAAGGCACAGGCCAATTTCAAGGCCTTTAAAAATGTGAAAAACATGCACTTCAGAACTGATGCAATACAATGCTTCATGTTTCTATGCGGCAACCTTTTTGCTTGTCCCTTATAGCCCCGTATGTGGACAGAAGGTAATGCACTTTGCTGATGATGTACAGGGATGAGGTCCAGCAGCTGGGATCATCACATTGCATGAGGTTTGACAATTGTTGCTGCTATTGTTTAGAGTCTTATAGAACCTGTCCAGTAGGCTGCGGGGGATCAATGCACACCATACTTGCACTGCAGCCCACTAGCTGTCTTATGAGAGTCTCACTCGAAAGCCAGTGATAGAAAAAAACTTTTCTCTGAAGGGTATTCTGAGCTTCTGGGCTAATATCCACTTATCAGTGAGTGCATACCATGTATGTTCTTTTGTGATTGGGTTATCTCACTCAGGATGATATTCTCCAGATCCATCCATTTCCCTAAGAATTTCATAAATTCATTGTTTTTAATAGCTGAGTAGTACTCCATTGTGTAAATGTACCACATTTTCTGAATCCATTCCTCTATTGAGGGGCATCTGGGTTGTTTCCAGCTTCTTGCTATGATAAATAAGGCTGCTATAAACATAGTGGAGCCCAAGATACAATCCACAAACCACAAGAAACTAAAGAAGAAGGAAGACCAATGTGTGGATACTTTGATCCTTCTTAGAAGAAACAAAATACCCACGGAAGGAGTTGAAGCAATAAACTATGGAGCAGAGACTGAAGGAAGGACAATCCAGAGACTGCTCCACATGGGAATCCTTCCCATATTCAATCACCAAACCTAGACACAATTGTGAATGCCAGAAAGTGCTGGCTGACAGGAGCCTGATATAGCTGTCTCATAATAGGCTCTGCCAGTGGCCAACTAATACAGAAATAGAGGCTCACAGCCATCCATTGGACTCAGCACAGGGTCCCCAGTGAAGGAGCCAGAGAAAGGACCCAAGAAGCTCAAGGGGTTTACAGCCCTTAGGATGATCAACAATTTGAACTAACTAGTACCCTCAGAGCTACCAGGGACAAAACCACCAACCAAAGAGAGTATACATGGTGGGACTCCACTGCATATGTAGCTCCAGCTGCATATGTAGCAGAGGATGGCCTAGTCAGTCATCATTGGGAAGAGAGGCCCTTGGCTCTGTGAAGGTTCTATGCCCCAGTGTAGGGGAATGCCAGGGCCAGGAAGCGGGAGAGGGCGGGGTGGTAAGGGGGGGTAGGTGGAGGGAACAAGTCCTCCCCCTCCATAGGGGAAACCGGGAAAGGGGATATCATTTAAAATGTAAATAAAGAAAATATCTAATAAAAAAATGAACTCCAGTGTCCCAGACAAAAACCACCATAAATGGGTCTGGCCACCCTCATGGCTTTCCCACAGGTTCCTCTTTTAAAGCTTCAGCTGCTTGGCCTTTGATGAGCAGTACAGCCAAATGGCATCTGCCTGTCCATCTGATTCTTCTCAATCCTTTTTAATTCCTGCATGCTGCCTGTACACAGCAAGCTTTTTCATGGAATACTCTCCTTTACTTGCATATCAAGTCAAAGGGAAGATGCAAAATGAGTGAAACCTCACAGACTCTTTTAAAAGCTTTCAAATGTTGACTTGAAGTCAAATTATCCCAGCTAAATAAACCTATATTTCAGGTGCAAAAGAAGAACTCAGTGCTATTTTCCTGCAAGTGAAACACTCACTCCGGGTGGAATGCCTTTGAAAACACCCTTGTAAAAAGTGTGATTGGTATCAGCTGTGAGGACAGGGTGACCAATACAGAAATAATGAGACGGAGAGGCCTGCAGGCAGAAATGCCTTGAGGACTATGGTGAGTCTGTGCATGACTGAAGATCAATATATTCAGAAGATGATGGAATGGCTTCAATGAGGGAGAAAAAAAATTGATTGAGATAGTTCAAGTGCATGCAGGAAGACCAAGAGGGACTGAGAACGGACACCTGCCAACACCAATGTGAGTGATATGGTGATACCATCCCCCCAACCCTCTCTCTTCTATGTTTTTATGCCAGCTGCTTGCCTGTGTGAGGCCAGAATGAAGCAAGTGTGAGCATGAACGAGGAAAGTTGTTTAACGTTTCAGAATCCCCATGTCTGCATCTTCGGACTTCTTTTTAACTGAACAGTTCATTCCGCTATGTGAGCACGAACATGAGGAAACATTTCTATCAAATCTAGTACACAAAGTTTAACATCTTACTGATGGCTAAGCTTTCTCTTAAACCGAATATCTATGCTCAATGATCTATATCCATTTTTCCACCACCTGTATTTTTCATCTTTCCATCAGAGGCATTTGAGATGAGCTGTATGTCAAGGCATTCACTTTGAGTCATCTTTGATCTGAGCATCCTCTGTCCCAAAAGGCCTGCAGACCTGCAGGTAAAAACTTCTTGACATAAAGCTATCACGAGTTAGCATCTAAAAGCATAGACTAGACAATACTGCATTTGTTCCATGAGATTTTCCTCTTTGACTCCCTCAAAGTGCATGAGATTCTGTTTCTTAAAAATACTTTTGCTAAAAGAAAATGGGTGAAACCAGAAAGTAATATGCTGACTAGGGAGACCTAAAAAGACAAACCCAATTGGTTTCCTCTCATTGGTGGTTGGTAGCCACAGAAAGCTTCCTTTTGAGTTATTGGTCAGGGAAATTCAAGAGACCCCGACATAATACAGTCTATTGCTGTGCCCCATGGTGCCTTTGAGAAAAAAAGCCCCATTGTTGAAGACACTGCTCACTCCGCACCCAGGACTTGGAGGAGCTGGTTTGCATCTGAACTAGAGTATTTACCATGGAGGACAAACACTCACAGTTTCAGAAGAAGCTGTGCAAGTTGCCAACAAAGTAAAGCAATTGATAGTCTTACCTAGCTGTAACATCAACAGTGACCAGCATGGAAAGATATTCAGATATTCAAGAGTGCATTCATATCTTTAGAGTTACCAACAGTCACCTAATCGGACTTAAAGACCACTCCATAGGAGAGAACCCCTGCCTAGAACTGTAATTTAGCCAACAACCTGTGGCTGCTGAAGCCACTGAACATAAATGAAACCAACTTTTGTCAGTTTTCTAGACCAGAAATAATCTCTATCTGCATTCTAAGTACTAACCCGTATACCGACAGATGAGTGTAGCTCAAATCCCTCATCAGAGAAGCATCTTTTTTCTCCCAGCAGATAGACATCGTTACAGAAAGCCACAACTGCTCAAATTGCAGGGATGAACTGACTGTGGGATGCTAGACCCCCAATGAATACATTTACAACACAACCCCAACAATTAAAGGCAGCATTGTTGAAGAGGGAGAGGGGAAGAGAGATTGTAAGAGCCAGAGGCCCAGGTCTGCTGTCATATCATAGTCTTTTCTAAAATAAACAAATAGATAAATTAAAAAAAGATAAAAAGCAAAACAAAAAAAGACACAAAAGAGGGAAAAAGGTAGATCTGAGAGAAGTTGGGAGGAAGAGTGGGTGCTAAATATGATCAAGATACACTGTATAAATTCTCTAGGAACTATATATAGTACATATAATTACATATATTTCTGCTAGAACAAGTTACAAGTTAGAAGGTACCTTCTGTCTTTCTCCTTATCCCTTGTACTTGCATATGGAAAGATCTTACAGATTTTAAGATGACCATGTGACATTTGAAATTCACTTTGTAATGCATATTTATAGTTATAAAAATTATCAAACACCCATACTCAATTTTTAAATATTCTATAAAACTTCACATAATTAGAATAATATATCAAATGCTACATCTCAATGTTTTTATTGTGTTATAAAGATCAACTGTAATTTTTACCTACCATTTTTTAAAAGAAGAAGCTATTTTCATTGAATGGGGCTTACCCAACACTGTAAAAAATAAACAAGTATTGGTATCCAGTGGAAAATATACATTACGTTTTTAGAAAAATATATTTAGCATTTCACTCTGCAGAGTTTAAGGTCTGCAGGCTATCTCAAATAAGTCTATTTATGATCTACATATAATAAACTAAATTTTGCTGTATTGGATGTTAAATAATAGTATGTTAGAGGTGGCATACTAAAGATAGTTAATTTTCATTTCCATGAAAATGAAATTGATATGTATCACCTTAGTAGGCATAAAAGCTTAAAGCTCAAAGTTTTGAAAAGTTTAGTTAATACTTAATGGCTCAGGCTATGGTGACAGAATACATTATACTGGGAAAAGAAGACCTGTCATTGAAAGGAGAGAAAGAGAAAGGAGGAAACAGAGTCCCATAATTCTCTTCATGGGTATTCCATAATTTAAACGTCTTTTGTTTTAGTTACTGTTTTATTGTTTGTGAAGAGATACCATGTCCAAATCAACCTATAAAAATATACTTAATTGGGGGCTTGCTTACAGTTTCAGAAGTGAGTCCATGATTCTTCATGTCAGTGAGCATGAAGGCAGGTAGGCAGGCATGGCACTGGGGCAGTAGCTGAGAGCTTCTATCTTAGTAACAAGCAGCAAGCATGATAGAGAGAAAACTGGGTCTAGGCTTTTGAAACCTCAAAGTGTATTTCCAGGGGCACACCTCTTCCAACAAGGCCACACCTCCTAATCCTTTCCAAATAGTCTTACTAAGTAGGAACCAATAACTCAGACTCATGAGTCTCCGAGGGTCATTCTTATTCAAATTACCACATGCTTTCTTCTGTCAGTATAAAAGATGGTTTCACTTTCCTATAACAACACATAGAGAAGCAGACACTCTTGAGGGATAGTTAAGATCCAAATTTTAATAAATATCTTTATTAGGACATTAGTTCCATAAAGAAAATCAGAACTACTCGTATCCTCTAATTTGAGGCCTCATAGAGTAAATATGAGCTTTCTATACTATCTCTTTTAAGAGCTCAGCTATAGAGCACATGCCTTAGCATGAAAATGGTCTAACATAAACAAGGCCCTGTAGACCTTGCTAAGTGGTAGGGTACTAGCTTACCATGAACAAAGTCTAGGGATGTAGCTCAGTGGTATAGCACTTACTCAACATATGCATGGCCCTGGATTTGATTACTGGCACCACAAAACAAACACCAAGTCCCCTTTCAGCTTTCTGATTCTCTAGATCATTCACTATACTGGTTCTCAGCACTCATGTGCTAAGTCTAAAGATGTATGTATCTTCAATATGTTATTATTTTACACAAACCATATCTTAGAATATTGTTTATTGTCCTTCTGCTTAAAAGTCACAGAATTATGTAAATCATGTTAAAGCAAATTGAGAGATTATCAGAAAATATAACAAGATAATACAGAAATCTAAGGTAAGAGGGAACCCACAGTGGGAGTGCACAGCAGAGAAGGTAGAAAGTCCTGATGCTCTCTGTGCCTTTCTACATCTATTCCCTACACTCCATCTATACCCTACTCTCTATCTATACCCTTCTCTCTATATATACCATACTCTATCATACTCTACTCTCTATCTGTACCCTACTCTCTATGCTCTATCTATGCTCTACTTTAGCTATACCCTACTCTATCTATACCCTACTCTATCAATACCTTACTCTATCTATATCCTACTCTATCAATACCCTACTCTATCTATACACTACTATATCTATACCCTAGTCACTATCTTTACCCTACTCTGTATCTAAACCCTACTCTATCTATACCCTATTGTCTATCTATACCCCACTCTATTTATACCCCTACTCTACATCTCTGTTCTCAGCTTCACTGATTCTCACTGATGCTATAATGGGTGAACATTTGCAGTGAACATTTAGAACCTGAGTTTATATGACCTCATTGCATGTCACTAGAGAAATGAGAGGCAATCAATTTTTAGAGAAGATATTCTAATTGGCCTAGTTTGAATCAGATGTCACTACATTGTTAGAAAATCTATTGAGTGGAGGGATATAATGAATACTTCTAAACTATAAAGCTAAGACTTTATAAATTAACTTCAAAGTCCACTGTGCCTGATCATTGTGTTTTCTGGGTTTTCAACTCTTCTAAAGCCAATCCAGATAACTATCACACACATTGTAATATGGTCTTTCCAATTATTGCACACCTAAGTACCTGAATTATCACTTCTGCCTCAATTTCAATACCAAGTGTTTTAAGCAAGTTAGAATTATCCTTTCTATGATAAAACACTATGACCAGAAGCAAGTTGGTGAGGAATAGGTCAGTTTGGCTTGTGTTTCTACCTTGTAGTTAATCATTAAAGAAAGTCAGAGTAGAAACTCAAACTTCAGGAACCTGGAAGCAAGAGCTGATAGAGAAGCCACGAAGGGGTGCTGCTTACTGGCTTGCCTCTCTAGCTTTGCTCAGCCTGCTTTCTTATAGAACCCAGGACCCCAAGCCCAGAGATGGCCCCACCCACAAAGGACTGGACATTAGTACCTAATTAAGAAAATGTCCTGCAGACTTACCTAAAACCTAATTTTATGGGAGCATTTTCTCAGTGGAGGTGCTTCCTTCAGATTACTCTAGCTTGTGTACAGTTGGCATAAAACTAGCAGCATAGTGTTTAATTTTTTCTTTTTCCATTAGTAAACACAACTCATATTACAGAATGTATTTGGAATTGTGGAATTCTTCTTTTTGCCACTGTTATGATAGTTCTGGCAATAACAGCCTCAGCCAGCATGAGGGCCACCTATTTCTTGCTCTCAAAACTTAGATCAATGATGTATTGCTTCTCGAAATTAACTGAAACTCTAAAGAAAGCTATGAAAATTGTGAACTAGCATGCATCTTTTATGAGTATTTTTGCATCAGCGTTGTCCTTCCTAAAATGATAAAGACCAGTATCTTTTTTTTTATTTTGACTTTTGAAGTGTGTGTCTGTGTGTCTGTTTGTGAGTTATGGCAAGTACATGTTGGTCACAGGGCAGTTCTTGAAGTCATCTCTTGCCTTTTACCTTGTTAAGGTGGAATGTATCTCATTGCACTGTTTCTCCCAGTTAGCTGCCTGACTCTTCTGTCTCTATCTCCCACCGCACTGGGATTATAGAGGTGCTATACTTCATCTGGGCTCCATCACAGTGTAGAAGGCATGGTGCTGTTCACGTGGTGCAAGTGTAGGTAAGATTGGGAAGCAAAGAGGATAAAGGCAGATTCCAGATGATAACCTCCAAAAGCCTTCTATTAGGCTTCCTGTAGACCCTCTTAACAGGACATCAAACACTCAAAACAAGTCCACAAGGAACAATACAAATTCCAACTTCAATAATAGGCATCATCCAACCATTTGGACTCCTGACTTCCCACAATGTAAGATCATGCATGGATAGTGGTTTTCACCGGAAGACTGATGTCTTAACGGGTACTGCAGAACAAAAGTGCACATCTCACACTATACTTGGTTTATGGTGTCTTGTGATAACAGTCCCCAGTAGCAGAATAAGTAAAATCAGAACCCACATTGCCTTCTACCTATATTGACATCATATTCTTTGACTTTAGGGCACTTCAACAGTCTGTCATATGATTCTGTGACCAAAATGAGTACTAACTCTACTGCCTTTAGTATTCAAGCCTATTTTAAAACAATTACAGTAGTGATAAAAATATACTTATAACAGGACATTGAAAAATACCATGTCCTTCAAAATATAGCCCTCATGTTTTATCAGAGTAATATGCAGAGTAGAAATTTTAATAGATTACCCCAAGATTGTAGGAAGGCTAGGTAACTTTATAACTGCAACTGCATAAGCATTGTATATGACAGAAATTTTCAGATATTATTTACAGTGCATGTGAAAGCAGGCAAGAAAAAAATGAGCAGTTATCTATAAATGCTTGCACTAATTAGGCATGTGTTCATCACCCTGTTATTTAAGGACATCTGATGGATAGTATTCTATAAAATAAACAGCACCATATGCCCAGCAGCTTCCCTTCCTATGTGCTGCACAAGTCAAGACATATCACCGTGCTCTTTTACAATGTTAGAAATACTATTTTTTTTCTTTTTTTTCTTTCTTTTTTTTTTTTTTTTTTTTTTTTTTTTTTTTTTTTTTTTTTTTTTTTTTTTTTTTTTGTTTTTTTCGAGACAGGGTTTCTCCGTATAGGCCTGGTTGTCCCGGACGGAACTCACTCTGTAGACCAGGCTGGCCTCGAACTCAAAAATCCGCCTCCTCTGCCTCCCAAGCGCTGGAATTAAAGGCATGTGCCACCACTGCCTGGCAGAAATACTATTTTCTTATTCATAAAGCATGGTAGAAATATTGGTTCCTCCTAGTAATAAAAATCATTTCAGGATTAGTATGACTTAGAAACAGATACAAGAACTCTAGGTTGGCCTGATTTGAAAACAGACATATGATTGAAGGTAAGATTCTGCTAGGTTGGCTGATGGAAAGCTTTGGCGCTTGTGGTCATCTGCCCCAGCAAATGTGTCTTACTACACTACCACGCTCTCTCCCTTGGAGGCTCTGCAAAGCCCATGTACACACTGATGAAACTTTTGGGTGAAGACTTCAGTTGCAATTGCCATTCAGACTTCCAGACTGTTTAAAGGTGAGTCAGGCTTCACAGAGACTGCTAATCTGCACAACACCTCCCAGAATGCATTTCCTGGGACTGTTTTAGCAGGGACTGTTTAATTTTCTTCCCCCCTACAACAATTATTCCTTTGAAAAGAGCCACATTTTTTTTCCTAAGGTACTGATTATGGAAGTCAAATAGGTGTCACGATGACGAAATTCCCGCACAATCTCCTTATTCAGTAGTTCAGTCTTTAATTGCAGAAGGTTTATTATTCCACCTCTGGAGCTCTGCCTGAGAGTATCTGCCAATCAGGGTAACCTACTAATATGAAGTTGCCAGGCTACAAACTTGACTTGCTCCCTAGCTAAGAGAAGCACTGTGCTTGTGAACCTATCAAAGTCAAATACGAACCCAAACAAATGAGAGAGATCTGAAAACTCAATACTCCGCGGCCCTTTCTTTGGCATTAGCTGTAATAAATGAGCCTGGGACTGGTTTTTGGAGTTCTATGAAAGCACATATGCTTGAGGATTGTTTGTTTTATTTTTTTGTTTTGTTTTTGTTTGCTTGTTCCTGCTGTGAATTAATTGTCTAAAATGGCTACTTTCTAAGCCTTTCTCTAAGTCTGAATGTAGAAGGTGCATTCAACATTCTGATTTCCTGGATTTCCTTTCCCAAGAGCCTGTCCAGACTGTACTCGAGTAGCAGCATTAACATGGATGGCAGTACAAGGGAGTGGAGATGATCACACAGTCTAGGAGGTTCAAAATCCCACCACAAGCCTTACATCCTTTGAGTCCTATGATTTTCTTTGAGCTCATAAAATATAAACATTGACATCAAAAACACATAACAGTTTTATACATAGCGATGTGCACAACGGATGACCCCAAATTATTGAAACCAGGTTTGATTTTTTCAGAATAAAAATGGCCTTTAGAGTCTGTAAATATTGACATATCTGCGAGGAACTCTTGTGTTGATCATTATGCTCATAGTCACTGAGCGCTTCTCTCTCTTTTTTTTGTTTTAATTATTATTTATCATTTAAATTTTTTTAAAGGGCATGAACAATTTATTGTAGATTCAAGGACAGAAGATAAATTATTGACTGGACTTATCTATACAAAACTTCAATGCTAAGATAGACCAAGAATTGTAGTTTAAACTCTCAATGAACCTGTGGAGCTATTGACAGATACTGAATGTCTTGCTAGATAACTATTCCTTTTTTTTTCTTTGTAAGCAAAACAACAACAACAACAACAACAACAAAAGAAGTCTGAGAAAGCAATGGCCTAAAAATCATGGTAGAGGAAAACATGCTACTGTTTTGAGCGCTTCTCTTTTAATGTGGTTTCATTTTTAAATAAATGTTAGAAATCCTGATTTTAGGACCAAGATGATTCAGGAAACCCTGGCTCCAGAGCCAAGGTGACATACCTGAGAACTGTTTACAAAAGCTCTAGAGCAAACCTGTTCAATCCCTTAACTTATTTTTCTAAATGTTTTATCTAGTGTGGGAATTGGTGTTCCCATTCTACCATGTGAGTCTCAGAAGTAGACCCAGGCCCCTTAGCATGCAGCAGGCACTCTGGCTCAGGCAGCTTCTTACTGGCCCTCCTCACTTACTTTTATGGACAGATATGACTTCTTTGTTAAACTCATACATGGTTAAAAATTTAGAGGTTATTATAATTTTCTTAGAACCTTTTTATAATTCATGTTTACTGAGTATAATAGGGAGTAAGTGAATAATAAACACTTGAAGTCTCATTATAAATAATTACTGTCGATATCTTTATCCTTTCATATGGAAAATGAATTCTTAGAAACTACAATATAGGATTGCCGTGTTTGCTTTTTCCAATCCCTTGCAGATAATTTTCCACAAAATTAAAAATTATTTGATGACATATTTTAAATGCCTACTTAGTATATCATCATTTGAATAGAGTGTAATTAAACAAATACGTAATTGTTGGACACAAAGTTGGTGACTTTTTCTTACCTCAAAATGGGACTGCTAGTTTGAAGTGTAATTCTTTATGAAAAACACTTATTACTTGTAAATGCTTATATCTTACACCAACCCATACCAGGCATTATATTTCAAATGTTTGTCAGATGGTAGCTGTGTATCTAACCCACTTGTCCTGTCTATACTTCTCCTGCTGACCCACGTGGTCGACACGGGCACACCTGGGAACAGCATGCATGATCCCTAGTGAATCGCCTACAACACCCATTTTATCAGCCCTTCCACATCCTCAAAGTGCAGTGATAATGGGCTGAGCAAGCCAGCTGGTGCAATAAGGTGGCCAGATTAACAGAAAAAAAGCACTTAAAGAAACAGATACTTTAGGGGGAAAGGACGCACATGTGGCTAAGTGCACACCAGGCAGCCATCTCTCTCCTTTTTCTCTTGCTGAACGGTGCTTTTACTGAATTGACAAAGAGGGCACAGGGTTCATAAATAGACTCTAACAGCACTTTTGGAGCACTTCAGTTCAATTATCATGAATTAACTTTAAAAACAGCATTAACTTTCCAGCGTATACAGTGTGCCCAAGAAAAACAACATATTTAGAAGTTCCTTCTCTATTATTAAACTTCTCGCCATTTGCTTGAAACCAGAAAGTAGCCTTTACAAAAAGGCTTCCAGCTCCACTGATGAGGCATTACTTAGTCTTCTGAGCCATTGTGGACTGGAGACTGCTCCGAGCTGCTTGACTGGACTGTGAAGCCCTCTAAGGGAACAGTACAGTTATGGATGGACAGAAACGTAGCCAAAATTATATCAGAGAAAAACCAGTTGTCTGACTGTTCCACTTTGATATTCAAGGTGCTTGAATGTAAAAGTATGAATCTCAATGGGCTTGTTTTTATTCATAGTTATAATTTAACAGTTCGTACATTAAATATGTATAACCCCCAAATCATGTATTTCATTTGTAAGCTTTCTTCTTGCCATTGGTACACTGCAGAAAAAGAAGGAAAATGGAAAAAGAAAAGAGAAAAACCCAAACCATCCAAACTGTACCAAACTGTAATTTGATGCAGGGGAGGTGGCTCTGTGGGTATATGTTTTAGCTGTGTAAACCTGGCTACCTTAGCTGTGTCTCTGACACTGATGAAAGAGCTCCATGCAGTGCTGGGCATTCTATAATCCCAAATCCCCATGGTGAGACAGGCTCTGGGAGAGACAGATGAACTACTCAGACACTATTTGGGAGCAGTCTGCTGGCTTTGAATACGCACAGCATAGTCACATCAGAAGCAATGAGAGACAGGACCTATACAAGGTGGAAGGTGAGAATCTCAAAAGTTGTCCTCTAGCCTCCACTTGGACACTGTCACACACAGTCTCTCTCTCTCTCTCTCTCTCTCTCTCTCTCTCTCTCTCTTTCTCTCTCTCTGTGTGTGTGTGTGTGTGTGTGTGTGTGTCTGTCTGTCTGTCTCTGTCTCTGTCTCTCTGTCTCTCTCTCTCTCTCTCTCTCTCTCTCTCTCTCTCTCTTTCTCTCTCTCTGTGTGTGTGTGTGTGTGTGTGTGTGTGTCTGTCTGTCTGTCTCTGTCTCTGTCTCTCTGTCTCTCTCTCTCTCTCTCTGTGTGTCTGTCTCTGTCTGTCTCTCTGTCTCTCTCTTTGTCTCTGTCTCTGTCTCTCTGTCTCTGTCTCTCTGTCTCTGTCTCTCTCTCTGTCTCTCTCTCTCTCTCTCTCTCTCTCTCTCTCTCTCTCTCTCTCTCTTGCACATGCACACTCATACACACACAGTTTAAAGGTTGTAAATGGGTTAAGCTAACTCCTCAACTAGAGGAACTATCAGAACTAGTTAACATTGGTTTTTTTTTCAATCTATGCACTGGTTGTGGTTTAGATGAGAAATGTCACTCACAACCTTCCCCAACACAGGAACACTTGCTCTCCAGCTAGTCAGCACTGTTTGGGAAGGTGAGAGGAGCCTTAGGAAGTGGAGCCTTGTTAGTGGTAGGCATACTTCATATGTAGCAAGAATATAAACCCTCTTTTTTCTTCTTCCTGTATGCAGCTAAAATGTGACCAGGCAGTCTCTTGTTCCTGCTGCCATGCGATGTTTTTGCCAGTATTATAGACTCTAAATCTCTGGCACAGTAACCCAAAATAACCCCCCTCTTCCTTGGGTTGCTTTTGGTGATAGTATTTTATCTCAGCAATCAGAGAGTGACTAACAGCTCTGCAGTTCTCCAATTTCACAGCGACTTCCTGGTGTCTCCAGGTACTGTGGGGGAGGGGAGGGGAGGAGGGGTGGGAGGATGGAGGACAGGGGGATGGGGGGATGGGAGAGTGGGGGGCAGGTTCTGTTCCTGTTGGAGTTGCTGTTCTTACCTTGTGCATTAATTACAAGTTTATATCTGACAACTGTTTTTCCCTAATATTTTCTCATAAAAATAAATGAAAGAAATAACTTGTGGCTTTTGTTTAAAGAGAAATCTTTGTTGGGAAGATGGCCGTGTGAATAGCTTTAATCTTGTAACATAAACTTGGAGAAGATTTTGAACAGGGCATGACTGGCAAGCTTAGCCTGGTAACCTTAGCTTCTTGCCATCTTAAAGCTAGTTCATAACCCTGCTTCTTACACAATATGGGTGAAGCAACCGCTGTTATCTACAGAGGTGTAGATTAATTCATTCCTAGGGGGATTCCTGATTAGTACCTCAGGGACAGCCGTCTCGTACCTAAGTGCTTATGTGCCTTCTTATACACGTTTCTTGTTAAATCTCCTTGAAACTCATTCTAACACCTTACTGTTTCCTCATTAACTAATGATTTTATCTATTAAAGCATCATCTTTCCTCAACACTTTTCCAGCAGTTTTCCTGCTTGGTCACTCAGGCACACACCTCTTAGATACTTTTCTCAGTTGTTCAAGGAAGAGTAAATGTCTCTTGGCCTCAGGCTTTCAAGGTATAGAATTAGTAACTTAATTAACAGTAAACAAAAATGAGAAAACAAACAAATTGGTGTATCACTTACAATACATTTTGTAAGCTATAAATAGAACCTGGAAATCTGTAGCTTTAAATCATAAACACAATTAAGAGAGGAAAGTATTCTACTCTTGCTTATAGGAAGGGTATATTCTAGGCCCACCTCCCTTCATACTTCTAAATATTAAATCAACCTGCATATCGTTTTCATATCTTCCTTAAACTCAAAATTTTAAAATTTTTATTACAGAAACTGATCTTAGTGAGGGAAACAGGATTCTTCATTATCAGGATCAATGATATGGTTGTGAAATTGTACACAGGAAGACAAACATCAGAAAAAGAAGGCAAATGTCTGTTTTAGAGATCATGCAAAGAACAGAATGCTGATGCCAAGGCTGTAGTTGGAATTCCCAGCAATACTGCCAGTACTGTTACTGAGGCAGCATGCTTAGAATAGGCCAGAGTCGCTGTCAGAGCTAGTACGAATATTTGTGAGGATATGTCTGATAATCATGCAGTTACTCTCTGGGGTCCAGTTTAGTGGCACTTAGGGAATTACTGAAACCAGAATGCACAGTAAAACTTCATAAAGTACACAGAGCCACAAAAGGTACTGTACACACTTTTCTTAATTAAGATCTTTCATTAAAACAATACATGATAATGATCCTTGAGGAGATACTAGGCTTTTACTAGACATGGCCAATGAGATTGAAGGTGAGAAGGATTTATGAGTATGCTGAAAGAACTAGAATATTCTCAGTCTGCAAACAACTATAAAAATGTCACATTTACATTAACCTGTTAGGAAAGAAATAATCGATATTGAGTCACAGAGCAAATTCTTTATACACATTAATGTTATTTTATTAAAGGGATTTTCTGGAACTCTCTTTTTCCCCAGAAAATGCACTTACCATGACTAATATGTATGACAATCATAACCAATTGGGGACTGAAAAGATAACTCAGCAATTAAGAAAAATTCTTGTTCTTACAGAACACATGCTAAATGGCTTACAACTATCCAAAATATTAGCTCCAGAGTATATTTTTCTGACCTCCACAAGCATCAGAAGACATGTGGCATATACTTGTGTACACACAAACACACACACACACACACATCTTTAAAAATAGCCAAATGATAGTATTACCTGCTTCATTGACAACAGAATATTAGATAAGCTGTATGAAAGGTAGTAATATGAAATAGTCATACAATTGTAGATGTATAATTTCATCTCTGAGCAGCATTTTTAACAAAAGAAACATTCTTTCTCTCCAGCATCTCACTAACCACCTGAGTCTGTGGTGGAGGCAGTGTCTCTGAGCAGCTAGGAGGCATCAGCGTCTCAAAGGGGCAGGTGAACCCATAATGTTAGAGAAAGTGATAGTAACTCAATACAAAAATGAACTGTACTAATGCCTGGGATTATCAACTTTAATGAACACGTTTTCAGCAGAACAAATAGCTTTGAACTGTGTAAGAATGTATGTAGGAAACAAACCAGAGGCCATAAATGTGCTAGCCTTGATAGTTATCTGAATCTAGAATATTATAAGCCAGAGATTTGGCTTCCAGGGTTTGGCCTACCATACTTATTCGTGTAGGAAATAAATTTGTTCTTAAATAATTAACATTGAAGAGACATGCCTATTTATCAGGTTGAATTTTGTTTTTATATTTGTGAGACTCTGTGGGGTGTATGTCATAGAATAGAAAAGGATGTCAAATTCTTTAGAGCTAGAGGCTCAGGTGTTTGTAAGCACACTGAGGTCCTTCACAGGAGCATCAAGTGCTCTAAGCCACTGAGCCAACTCTCCACATGTCCTGTACTTTAAAAGGCAGCTTCTACCTGTTCCCAAGAGCTGAGTTGCTGGTAATATAAAGTTCTATTTATTTAGTTATTTACTTATTTATTTAGCTAGCTACCTCCATGTCTCTCTGGATGTGTGTGTATGATTATATGTGTGTGTGTTTGTGCACATGTGTACACAAATTTCCTCTGCTCAATATACTCACATCAAAGAGCATAGAAGTCTTGCAGGGGAAAATAAAGAGATCTGAAATTATCTGCTCCTTCTATGATCTGGTGGTTTCTTTATAATCGTCAAGTAAGAGAACACAATAAGTTCATTTGTAAAACAGAGATAACTACTTAGAAAGTCTAGAAAAGGCTGAGTAGGTTGATATTTTGACTGACAAGGAATAGAGCAAGGACAATATTGCTGTGTAAGATCCTCACAACATTACACGCAACAGGAGCTGGCACTGCTCAAGGATGATTCTACTATCCTTAGATGTTTATAAAGAGCTGTTGTCCTAGATAGGTGAATATACAATTACACTGATCACAGTGCTTACTGAGAAAAGGCTCTTGCTACTGAAACTGATGAGTTCAGTCCTGAGAACCCACAAGGTAGATGAAAACCAACTCCCTCAAACTGTCCTTGAACTCTATAAGTACACTCACATGTGCGTGCGCGCACGTGCGCACACACACACACAGAGTGAGAGACACACACTGTACCAAACCATTTAAACTGAATAACAATATCTATAACAATGTTTTTACAAACCCAAAATTTAACCTAAATAAACACTGAAGAAGTAAAAAGAAAAAGTAAAGTGTTTTATTTTATATAAGAAAATTAGATGATAAAGGTCTCAATACATGTCTACAGTAAGAAATAATCTTCTTATAATCTGTAGTGCTTTTTGTAAAAGACAGTGAAATTATTCCAGGCTAATTAAAGACAATGAAATCAGAAATGTTTTCAATATATAAATCTGCCATATTACTTGGAGATTTATTTTTTATTCTCAGAAACACTACACATCTTAATTGACCTACCAGCATTTCTACTCAGAACATTACATTTATAAGGACGATTCATTTAATTATTTTTCACTTCAAATGGAATTAAAATTTCTTGCCTAATTCTATTGAGTTTAAAACTAACTGAAGTTGAACTCTGTTAACATGTATGATTAACTGTCTCAAAAATTACAGCTGATATTAATACTTAAACAAAAGAAGAGTTATCACAGGGGATTGGGGCCACAGCTCAGTCAGTAAGGTGCTTATCTTCTCAGTAGAATGATCAGAGAACCTGAGACTTGAGTCCAAAGTCTGAGGGGGTGGGGAGGAGGGAAGGGGAGAGCGGGAGGGAGAGGGGGAAGGAGGAGGGAGAGGGAGAGGAAGAGAGAGAGGAGAAAGAGGTTGTATATGTGTTCTCATATATACATATAAGGGTTTAACTGGAATTATGCTACATAAGGGACAATGGTCCTCTCCATAGATTGAGGGATAAAAAGCCCAATGCCAGGAATTAGGTATCATTTCTTTATTTGTTGATCAGGGATGTCACAAAGACCCTAAAACAATAAAGGCTACTGCTGTTGCTCTCAGTTGACCCTAGCTTTTGGTTGTAAGATCCTGTTGCTAATGATGTGACAAATTTTCATCATCATACTTGAAAGAAAATTGAAACAACTCCTTCCCTGATAGCTACATTACACAATATCAGAAGTTGCTATGTAGTGTTCAGGAAGAGAAATGTCATCAATGATTCTAGCTAGGAATCATGTAAATTACAACTGGTTTGAAAAGATATCAAACACTTTCTGATCTTTATATTCCACCAAACAGGAAAAATCACATTGCTGGTACTGTAAACTGAGCAGGAACCCATTACTTGGGAGTCAAAGACTCCAGGAATGGATCTACTGTTTTGCATAATTGACATAGTATCAAACAGTTCTCTGAAGTCCTATGTTTTTATACATAGCTTAGTGTATCTCTCATTTACACCACAAAAGTTCTTTCATGAAGGAGACAGAGGTTTATGAAGAAATTCACAACTGGTCAAAGTTCAGAGAGTAAGTGTAGGTAGAATGCTTAGCCATAAGTGGGGGGACTATTTACCCCACACTCCCCAAAAGGATCAGGGAATGTGATGAAAAACTGGAGGGAAGAGTATAAAAGCCAGAGGCTGGGAAGCAGTGACAAAGCAGTGTCTCCTGGATATGCATGCACACGCGCGCGCGCGCACACACACACACACACACACACACACACACACCATCACAAATGATAAGATAATAATGTTGAAATTTTTGGATGACTTAATTTCCATGCCATAGAATTATTCATGGCATTTTCTTTTAATAACTTGTTTGCTATTTCAGTAATTAATAACATTCAAATGGAGTCCATCTATCATACTCTTCTAACCGCCCACAAAAAAAAATGAATCCTCTCTCAAGTTCCAAAACATAGTAAATAACCATCTTACTTAAGAGTCAATCTTATTTGTTACTGTTTTGTTTTGAGCTTTATTCTAACTGCTATAAACTGTGAGTGGAATTCTTATAATATAAACATCCTTCATCTAACGGAAACATCAGGTTTCCTTCACTGTGTGACATTGTCATTAGAGCAGAATTCTATCAGGCAGTGATCACTAGCTTATGAATGAGCTGGACCAGCAAACAGCTGCAGTGCTCACTTGCAATAAATGAAGGCAAATAAATTCTAGAATAAGTTTCTAAAAATTGCATCTTTAAAAATGAATGCATGTAATATAGAAAATCTTAGAAATATAAACAATGTCTATAATGTATAATCTTATGATCCAGAATCCTTATAAGAAAAAATAGATACTGCAGGAAATAAATATTTAAATCACTAGTCACCCTAATTCAGAACTTTATGGAATGGATTAAACATCAGGCCAAATATTCTTCTGTGGAGGATTTGTGGTATATTTTGCCCCCAGCTTTAGACAGAGACCTTGATGGATGGTGCTCCTTCTGGAAACAAGAGCCATCTGTGAGGACCAGACATTAAGTTGGTCAAGGTTTGCACATGAAACATCCTTGACAGACTCATGTTTTGAATTCTTGATGTTGCTGTTATTTGGTAGGTTGTGGAGGGAATGGCTGTAACCGGAGAAGGCAGGTCACTGGCCACATGCCCTTGAAATTTGAACTCCTGATTTTGCACCAATCTTTCTATTACTCTAGATGCAGTGAGTTCTCCTTTACCACTTCTACTGCCAGGCTGCTCTGCCAGTAGAGCATAGGCTGGAGCAGCCATGACTGGGGGATAACAGACCATAAGCCAAGGGTCCCTTGTCATCCTTTCAGTAATCCTATCTGGAATTTTGGGGCTCTCAGATAATAAAGTCAACTAATACATAGTTTCATTTAGACCCACAATTTCTGAGCCATTGTTAGCAAAGTACATCTGAGCCGCATTTATGCTATTTCCATGCTTTTAGTAAAATGTGGACTAATTGTATTCACATGAGGGTGCAGAGGAGTCCTTGCCCCTAGAATGGAGTAACATTGGTCACAATTTTCTGTGGATAGTAGTTGGTCCATGCAATGGGAAACTCACGAATCCATCAGAAGCAAGGTCAGGTCACAAAACCCAAAGCAAAGGATAGAGAAAGCCCAGCCACAATGCACATTGACCTGTGAGAACTCTTGTTGGATAACTGGCAGCAAGACAGGCACTCTACATCCATACTCACATTTTAAAGTCCTAGGGTATGGATGCTGATAGAGATGCATTGATTAATATTACTTTGTACTTTAACACACATTTCATTATATAAAAGTGAATGGTCATTAAACATACTCACTATATGTATCAATATATATTGAGTATCATACAGTCAATATATATAGCCTGTCATACAGAAGACATGCCTTATATATGAATAACTTATGTGAATACATATGATGTTATCAAAAAAGTCTCATTATTTTATAGCTTTACTTCATTAGTCATGGCTCTCTGGAGAATCAGAATTTATAGAATGAACATATACAGAGACACACACATAGATACACAGACACACATGTACAGAGGGGAGAGGGAAGAGTTATTAGAACAGCTTCCATATGTAGTCAAGTTAACAATCAAAAATAGCCACAACACTTACTTTTTTTCTACACTTACTTTTTATGACTACTGTTATTTCCTCTTGTGAGCTGTTTCCCATGAATAAATTCACCTGTGCATATCTTTACATATAACTACTTTATATATGTGTGATTATTCTCCCTCCTGGATCAGCATCAATGATTGTATAAGGGGAATGAGTTCCAAATATGTCTCTAAGACAGGAAATACCAATAGCCAAAAGAGAAGACATACAGTCAGAGCTCTGTTCTAGAGCCTAGAAGGAGGATGATATTGAGACAGGTCCTTGCTCTCCCAAAGCATGGGTGGTATGCTATTTCTAATTGCTGCTTTCCTCTGAATTCCTCAGAGAAGCCACCTGATTTCATGACTTGAATGCTACTTCTGTAAACCTTTGTTTTTGTGCTTGTGATTTCAAACTCCTTGCATGAATTTAAATCATGCAATAAGAGTGAGAAGATCATCCATTCTCTTGACTAGAATAGCTTGGACACTAATACTCAAAAGCTCACACTAAAACATCCAGTCTTTGTTAAGAACAGCACTGCTCTTCTTTGGGTTGGCTATCTGCCGACCACTTGGGTGTCATCATTTGTGGATACAGTGAAGAAATATCTTCTGATTTACACAGGGATTCCTAGCAGCTGCTATGACTCATTATGACCGTGTTACAAGGTAAAATTGGGTACCAAATGAAATGGTGTTAAAAAGAAGTTGAAACTATATCAACATTCTGC
The DNA here is from genome assembly GCF_008632895.1 of Mastomys coucha. NCBI lineage: Eukaryota > Metazoa > Chordata > Mammalia > Rodentia > Muridae > Mastomys > Mastomys coucha. The sequence goes on from NW_022196899.1 coordinate 24,558,568, forward strand.
TTTCAGATATTGTGGCATCTGAGTATATAAAAACTCAAACATCTGCTGAAAGTGTATTCAAGCAAATTCTAAATAATGTCTTTCATCTGGCAGACAACATGATTTGGTCCGAGAAGAGGAAACACACAGCAAACTTGGATGTCACCTTGGTCTTCGTCTTTCTAGTTTTGATGTCATTTAGACCATGCCTCTTCTTTTAGATCATTTATACACTTGAGCTGATAAATTCATTCCTTCTGCTGGGCTATTCTAAGTCCAGTTACTCTTGACTGTAGTGGAATCTTGACTACTATAATTGCAGACTGTATTTGTAAACTTGAAATTTAAAATGTAAGGGCCCTGGGGCTAGAGAGGTGGCTCAAATGTTAAGAGCACTTGTTACTCTTACAGAGTACCTTTATTCAGTCCCCAGCACCTACATCATGCTTCAGAGGTATGTATAACACTTGTTCCAGGGGATCCAACAGCTCCTTCTGACTTTCATGAGCACCAGATATACATGTGGTATGTGCATATACTCAGGCATAACATTCATACACATAATATAAAACAAATCTTAAGTTATAATTCAATGCAGTTTATCACCTAAAGACCCTGAGCATAAGACTCAGTCTACAGGGGAGTAATGTTTTGTGTTTTCTTTTTCCTTTGTTTAGTGGTGCTTAAGAACAAACCCTGAGCATACACATGCATGCTGGAGAACTATTCAATTGTGAATAAGTTATACCCGTGGCAAACTGTGGCAATGCTAAGAGGCAGTGGACCTTTAAGAGGTAGGCCCACAAGGGACAGAATGTCATTGCCAGCCTCTCCTCTTCCTCACATGTCCTATCTCTGTAAACATATATGTCTTGAGCCATTGTGATGCTATCTGCCATGAGATTCTCACCAAACAGAATCTGGTGTCAAATGCTTGGTCACCTGCAGTGCTGTGTGGTTGTGGCAGCTGAGAGGTGGAGCCTGGTGGAGATCCATGCCCATGTATCTGCAGAACTAGGAGCTAAGTAACAGCTTTTCTTTTTAGTTATCTACCTCACTGGAATACAAACAAATGGTGTAATGACCTTGAATTTTGATCTTCACAAAAAATATATTTTGTGGTAGTGGAAAGTTGAACAATACATATGGCAACTGTCTATCTCAAAGAATACATTTATTTCCAGTGTGATCCTTACACTCATCCTCAACACTGTTTGTTGAGTTCTGCTTTGACTGAATGACATGAAATAAGTATAGAAACAGCACGAAAAACTGTAGAGGGATGAGTACATGAATGTTTTTGTATGTATACTGTCAAGATGACAAATGCCTCAAACAATCTAGCCCTAGCTATCCTGGAACTCACTGTGGAGACCAGGCTGGCCTCGAACTAAGAAATCCACCTGCCTCTGCCTCCCAAGTGCTGGGATTAAAGGCTTGAGCCACCACTGCCTGGCTAAACAGCTAAGATATAAAGAGAAAGTTTTATTAGCTTTGTGGCTTCAGAGGTTTCAGTCCAAGATCATTCAGTAGCTGAGTGAGGGACGGAGTAAAACCACACATTTCAAAGTGTGAGTGACCCAACCCCTCTACCAGACACCACCTCTCAGATGCCACAACTGCGCAGCGGAGACCAAGCATTTGACAGTCTTTTGAGTATATTGCAGATGATAAAGCAATGTGTAGCAAAGTATTCCTTCAGTTCATTAGAGAAGCACATGAAAGAAGTTAGGGAAGAAGGCAATAGAACTATTGAATTAGAAGAAAAGAAAGCCAGTAGCTTTGGAGTTGACACTTAAGCACCTACCAAGTTAAGCAAAGAACATTAGCTTAGAGTGGAGCGAGGGAGAGACCCTGAATGTTGGATAGAACAGTGCGATAACACAGAAGCTTAATCCCACAAAAAAAATTACTGGAACTTAAAAATTTCAATCTGGGGAAATTCATTAAGGTTGTGGTGAAACTGTTTCCATCAGAATAAATACCTTTTCATCAGACTCTATGTATTCTTGCTGTTCAGAATTTTATTTAAAGGCTTATAAATTAATCCACACCAGAAAAAGTAATAATGCTTACAATATAAAACAGGATTTTTGATGTTTCAGATGGGTTACTATATTCTGAAGCACATGTAGTAAGTCCTGTCTTCATAAGTACTAGTAGCATTGAATTGAACTTTAATAACCAATAATAAGGGTTCTTTTTCTTTTAATTTATAATTCAGATTGTGTTCCAGTTTGTAGAAGATTCTGGATGGCAACCACTCTACTCTCTCGATTCATGGATTGATCTGTGAAGTTTTGTGTCTGATTCTTGATTCTTTGTCAACAGAAAGTATTTGGGCTGGTGATAAAAAATATATTTGACAATTTTCATTGTTTTACACTGAACTACAAAATAAATTATAAAGGACTAATTACATAATTTTGTCTCAACACTCAAAATAAAGCATAGACCCTATTTCACAGAGATGACCTAATAGTAATGGCTTTTATTGGAGGTACATGGAGGCATGAATCATCACCAAATTCTTTCAAATTTGAAAATTCAAATCCTATACAGTCTGAAAATGACTTTGAAGCTAGTGTTGGTGGCACATATTTTTAATCCCAACACCAAGGACATAGAGGCAGGTAGATCTCTATGAGTTCTGGGCTAGTCTGGTGTACAGAGTGAGTTCTAAGACAGACAGGGGTACACAGAGAAACCCTGTCTCAAACAGACGAATGAACAAAAAGACTATTATGTGACAGTGTTCATAGGTAGCAGAAGTCTCTGTGTGATACTAACAATAGGATCTATGTATTTACCTTGTCTATGTTGTCCTCTCTACTTAAAGGCCTAGTCATGGTGGGAAGAAATCAGAAAAGAATCAGAAAAAGAACACAAGAAGGAAGAACCAAAAGGATATTTCTTACAAAAAAAAAATCTTAAAAATTAGAATTACAGAGAATCAGAACTAGGAGTAGTTCTCTCTCTGTCCCTGTCTCTGTCCCTGTCTCTGTCTCTGTCCCTGTCTCTGTCTCTGTCTCTGTCCCTGTCCCTGTCCCTGTCCCCGTCTCTGTCTCTGTCTCTCTGTCTCTCTCTCTCTTCCTCCTTATTGCTTCACTTCCTCTCTCTTACTTTCTTTTTTATTAGATATTTTCTTTATTTACATGTCATATGATTTTTCCTTTCCCAGTTTCCCCTCCAACAAGCAAACCAACAATCAAAAACAAGAAAAACAAACCCCTGTTGCCTCCCCTTTCCTTACTTTTTAATTGACTTATGTTTCTACCTCCCTCTGTTAGTGTGGTGTGTGTGTGTGTGTGTGTGTGTGTGTGTGTGTGTGTGTGTGTTTCCTGTGAATACAGGTTCCTGCAAGGTCAGCTGAGTGCATCAGATACATCCTGTAGCTGGATTTTCTGGACAGTGGCAGATGTCTGATGTGGGTGCTGGGAAGCACACTCCAGGCTTCTGGAAGAACAGAACATGTTCTTAACCTCTGAGCCACTCACAAGCTTCACTAGGATTCCTTGTAAAATAGGTTTCTACAGTCCATCCCCTGGCACAGAATCACTATAAAAAAACAAACTCCATAACTGTGACACAATTTTGCTCTGAGTTAAATAATAAGGAATAGATTTGTCATATGAGGAACAAGGGAAAAAATTTAGTATGCAAATGTCAATTTAAAAATTCTCTCAGATTCAATTCCCAGAATTTTATATAAAATACCTACCACATAAGATATTCTAAAAACTGTAAATATGTCTTAAACTGCCTTCACTAGAAATCTGTGTGTCCTTTGAAAATGACGAGAGAAAATTTTCTTGGTAGATTGTCCAGAATAAGATTCATTTTAAAATTATTATTTTTTATTTTTACTTCCACTCAGGCTCTGAGTTACTTTGAAAAGTCACTCTAGAACAGACAGCTTTGGTATTTATCAATTTAGACAGGACAGGTTAGAAAAGCTTCAGGTTTAATAATGCCATGGAAAGAGGAGTTAAAGTCTGATGCACTTTGAGACTTTAATATCAAGTTGTGCCATACAGTCAATATAAATGAAAAGATTAAAACTGGAAGTGAAAGTATTTCTAAGGGAAATTATGCCAGTTCTCAATGAAGTTACCAAATGTTATACAAAGTGAATACTTATTTTTAAAAAATCAAACAAAAAAAAAGAAACTAAAGATAAAGGAAGAGAAGAAAGCATAAAGGGAATTTCTGGCCCTCTTGACTCAATGATGTTTTCTGAACAAATATATAATTTATTTAGCAACTTTATTTTTATTTATTTATTTATTTACTTACTTATTTATTTAGGTTTTTCTGAGACAGGGTTTCTCTGTATAGCCCTGGCTGTCCTGGATCTCACTCTGTAGACCAGGCTGGCCTTGAACTCAGAAATCTGCCTGCCTCTGCCTCCCAAGTGCAGGGATTAAAGGTATGCACCACCACCATCCGGCTATTTAGCAACTTTAATCTACATTGTCATCTCAGATGACATCGTGGTGGCAAATAAATGGCTTGGAAGTTTCATGCACCCCACACTGCCAGTGAGTATGCAACTGTATCAACAGCACAGAGCCCCATAGAGTCCAGTGCATCACCCTGATTCAGTACTTGCTGTCGACTTTCCAAATACACATGAACAGATAAAGGCCATGTCTGCATAATGATGGAAGGATGTTGAAGAGAGGACAAGTGAGTTCTTGTAGAAATGCACTTGAATCTTTAGATGATACAGAATGAGAAAAAAAAAGCCATGTTATTACAACACAGTGTAGAACTCTTGATAGCATAAAGACAACAGACATCAAAAAGATGCTTTGAGTATCCAAAGAAGTCAAAACAAAAGTAGCTTTCATATGGAAACTGCTCAAGCATAGTTTCCAAAGATTAATGCACTTGAAATTGATTTATTTAAAACCACTTCTAACTCCTGGATCCTGACATGCTTCGTTCTTGGTCATTAAGCGATGAACCCTTTTGATGTTCAACCACATAATCACATTAGTAAAACCCAAATGTACAGCAAAGAATTGTATTAAAAAGTGTAACTGTCAAAAGAAGATGGAAATTAAAAGCTTTTCTGCCCAATCATGGAAAATTGTATTCTCAGTAATTTCCTGAGCTAAAATGCCTGAAACCACAATCTCTCTCTCAGCTTTTAAAAATGAAGCAAACATCATTCTATTAGCACCAGCTGCTGATAGATGGGTTGATCGTTGAGTAAGACAAATTGGTCATCATGCACAAAGATGATTCCATTGTATTCCATGGGACATTATCTCAGAACTGTAACTGTGGCCGGGGTAGGGTTAGGCAGGGCTGAGCATCACTGATTTGTGACTTCCTAGTTGTGTGACTTCCTGGAAAAGTCGCGGAACGCTTTTTGCAAGGTACTAGTTTTATTATTATTATTATTATTATTATTATTATTATTATTATTATTAATTTTTAAAACAGGATAGTCTTTCTTGTGAGAAGGCAGCATGGACTGAGTCCTGTGCTCCATGTAACAGCCTGTATTGAGCACTAACTCATCTAATTTAATATTCATAATATACCTAATTTCTTACATTTCTTAAAAGATATCTCTCAAATCATACTGTTAGGCCAAAAGAAACTAAGATTCCCTACCCAATTTTCCTTTTAAGTTGTACATGCTTGCATTCCAGAGATCTGAATCGCTGAAACTGGAGCTTGGCCTTTTAAACAGGGACCCTAGTGATTTCATAGGAACACCATATTTGAGAATCAATGTGCTAGAGACAATTGAAATTCTAAAACAGTGGACACCACAGGCTTGCTTATTGTTATACCTTTTCTTCATTATTCATATTGTTGCAATATAACTAAAGCCTAAGGTTAAATCTCACTTCCACATCACAGCTTTTATTCACACTTATCTTTTGTATTTCACTCTTGTGATGTATATAATGTTGGTACCAGAAAAGAATCTGTAAGGGTGGACTTTGTGAGTGTCTCTGCTGACATAATTATTCTGTGATATATAAAGGAGAAGTCTATTGTCACTTTGACAGGGACAGAAGATATGTGAATGTTGATTATGATTATTAACACTATGTTCTAAATATGAAATACTAGTTTAACTGTGCATTTCACATTTTAGAGTATTCATTAATAATAAGAATAATATGAGTAAATCCCAAATGAAAGAAAGAAAATATACAAAGGTTAAGCCTTGATTCATTTGTTACAAATAGGAATAATGAAGATGATATCCAGACATCATAAAATAATAGGACACCATGAATCTAAAAGGTCATAACAACACCTTAGCCAAATAATTATCGTAAAACATATGGCTGAGAAATGATGGCAACAGACTGAATAAAAGAACAGAAAAGACAGTGTAAGTGGAGAATGACTAATAAGTAAGCATATCAATAGTAAAACAGTTTAATTCAAGAAGAGGAATGAGAAGACAATATACAAAATATGTATGTATTTAATATTTATTAAATAATATATACTATATACACATGTGTAAAGTAAATGTAGAGGTACAGAACATGTTTAACATATTCTTGTTATTTTAAGGCTATGACTGAATACAATAGTTCATGTAGATAGAAAATAGATGTCTGATAATACTGCAGATATTAAAAATGAACACATAGTCAACACATACATAGATTTGAAATCAGGAGACCTGAACTAAAACATATTTTAAAGCTCATTATGTTATTGAAGTTGAGATTCTAGAGATCTGTCCTCCCAACTGTCAGGAAAGAAAAGGGTAACCAGTTCAAGGTCATCTTGACCTCTGTAAGTAAGTTCAAGGCCAGTTTGAACTATATTTTGAAAATCTGTTTCAGAAAGGCCATTATGATTTTGGGACATAAAAATACTAATTTTCAAAAGTATATCATTTTATGAAAAATTTCAAACTAGAAACACTAGTTAACCTTAAACTTCAGTGTAGCAAAAGAAGATGTTTTTACAGGAAAGAAGAACACCAAAGAGGAATTTGTATTCCAACGACCCAATAGTAACCAACATAACACATTACTAGCCTTTGAAAAGGAAGAGGATGCCAGAGAGATGGCTCAGTGGTTAAGGATGAGAGCACTTATTGCTCTATCATAGGACCAGAGCTCAGATCCCAGCACCAACCAGCTAAAGGCTCGCAAATGCTTGCAAGTCCAGCTGCCAGGAACTCAGTGATCCTTTCTGGCACTGGTGGGTATCAGCACACACACATTCACAGAACACACATATACATGTACACAAATAAAACACTAGAGGACATTTTTAAACAGGAAGAGAATGAAGCCAAAGTCACCATTAGAGGAGTATATGGATTCAAGAGTACTTATTGAGTAAAATACAAACCTACTTCATATGTCTTCCTTAAGCTGGGATGTGACATTAAAATAGACTTTGAACCAACTGACGTAAACATTCAAAATGACTGAATGGATAAATAAATATTGAATAAATGATACATCCAAATGCCCAGGTATAGCCATTGATGAAGAGCATTGTACTGGGAGCCTAAAAACCTTTACTTACTTTCAACTTGATTCCATAAATAAATTTTACTATGTGCGACTCAATGTGTGCCCTTGTCTGTATTTAGGATTCCATGTCTGTCAACAAGAGGGATTCAAACAGATGTCAAGGTCCTGCCAACATCAATCCTATGTTTGGCTTGCCTTTCTGCTCCATTCCTCTATGTTTTATTATAGCATGCTATGGCATACTCCAGCATTGGTGATACAAAAGGAAATTCAATTGTTTGTGGATATGTGCATATATGCTTGTTTCTGACACTGATCTATTAAAGTCTGCATATTTCAAGATATCATAGAGTTAGCTGAAAACTAAATGTAATGCATCTTTTTGTTCTTATGTCTTAAAATATCCAAGACGATCTTAATCTTGAGAAGGAGAAGCACAACCTTTGCAGCCACACAAGTGATCTAAAATTGCCCAAATGTGCTTGCTATCAGAATGACCAGGAAGTCAGTGGAATTTCTAAGACAACCCAAAAACTTTCTCCACATGTGATACTGGTTATATCTGGGTTTCCAAGTGATCTACCTAGATAACTCATTAGCAACAGCTTGGATTACATACCTTTCATCAGTGCAGTTTAACCATAAAACATATTTTGTACATGGCTCCTAGTGATATTCAAAGGCTCCCTGTTTCCAGAGCTTACTGTCTGAGGCTAGCTCATATAGCCAGCTTCCCAGAACTAACTTCCACCTTCCTTATGATCAGCATGCTATCTATTTCCATCATGGTTTCTGCTCCAAAGCCCACCATCATTGCTGACACATTGACCTCTCTGTATCTTGTCTTCAGAGTAACCATGGTGAAAATGTCCCAGAGAAAGTAAGTCCTTCCTTTTACAAATTGCAGACATTGCATTTCCATTAAAATACAGAGCTCAATCTTTTTTATTTTATGGTCATAATATACTCAGCATTATTATTTAATTGTACATTGAGCTAATTACTGCATGTGGACTTGGATTTTTACCTATCATGGCCTTTTCTATTTCTACTAAATCAAATGAGTTTATAGTAAGCATTTATATCAATCAAGTATAATTGTATAATTTTTCAAATCAATCAGAAAATATAAATAAAAATTCAACTCCATTTAAATCATGCATTATTAGATACCATAAGGATGCACAATATTTTGGAGAGTAATAGTTTAGTAAGTGGGGAATGTTGAATCACCATTTTTTATTTCAATAATAATAACAATAACAATAATAATAATAATAAAGCAATTTTATGTTGGTTATTAATTTAATTAGTACTTACTGTCTCCATCTCTAGCACTGGAACTCATTGACTACTTAATAATATCAAAAATGCAATAAAAATGATAACACAAAAGCCGAAAAGCCATTAGCCTAAATTAAAATATTTTTAAATGTATGTTTTAATATTTTAATCAAATCTGAATTAGTTTTGCAAGGATGCACAAATAAAAGTTAATGGTTCTAAGGATATTTTATAATGGGAAGGATATCCAAGAAAATCTCAGCTCTTTTTCTTGGATGCTGATGTTGTCTTTCTGTCTCATTCATTCATCCAGTGAGCAATTATCCAATGGCTTTGTGAGTTTTCTCAAAAATCATAGTCATTTGACTTTAAAAACTTCATCAGTGAAACTAGAGTACAAATAAAAGTATAAAATTATAAATAAATAGAATTGGAACTCGAATCCTAAAACCAACTCTAAAAAATGTCTATGGAAAGAAGGAACCATGGAACAGGCCTTTGAGTTGGTTCAGCAAGTAAGATACCTGACGACAGTAATCCAGGTGGAGTCACAGCAAGAACAGGTGCTGGGAGGCAACAGCTTGGGTATCTAATCCAAGGAAGACTGAGTAAGGATGAAGCAAGGGAATGAAGAAGTTCAGAATTGATCCAGAGTTGATCTGAAAGGATGCTAAAGGCATTTATACTTTCTAAACTCTCTCCCTCTGAAGTTGAAAGAGAATATATTTAGATAACAATTTCAAGTTTATGCAGTGTATGATGAGAGCCAGTTGGAATGTTGTCCAAAGAATGTGACCACAGTCTGATGTGCCAAATCCTGTCTAAAGTCTTCTCAGTTAGTAACTTCATTAACTGTCTACAGAGCTCTTGTGTATACCCATACTTTAGTATGAGGAGATGAATAATTTCCTCAAAGACAGAAAAACATGGAACTAAAATAAGGGTTCAAATTCAGATCCTAACTTCTGAAAAGTATGGATATCCAAATTTTAAACGTTAAAATAGAGCAGAGACTAAGGGAATGGCCAAACAGTGACTGCCACAACTTGGGATCCAGCCTATGGGCAGGCACCAATCCCTGACATTATTACTGATGCTATGTTATGCTTGTAGACAGGAGCCTTGCATGGTTGTCCTCTGAGATGCTCTACACAGCAGCTGACTGAGACAGATGTAGATACCCATACCTAAGCATTGGACTGAGGTTGAGGACCCCTATGCAAGAGTTAGGGGAAGGAGTGAAAGAACTGAAGGGGCTGACCACCTCACAAGAACACCAAGTGTCAACTAACCTGGACCCCTAGAACCTCCCAGTGACTAATCTACCAACCAGCGCACACATTGGTTGGTCTGAGGCCCATGACACATATATAGCAAAGGGCTACCTTATCTGGCCTCAGTGGGAGAGGATGCAACTAATCCTGTAGAGACTTGATGTCCCCGGTCAGGGAAAGCCCAAGGGGGGCACCCTCTCAGAGGCTAAGGGGAAGAGGGATGGGAGGAAGAACCCTGTGAGTGGGGACTGAGGGGCAGTATCTGGGATATTAATACATAAAATAATTCATTTAAAAATCAGGCAGGAAGAGCAATATGGATGGTTACAAATGATGTGACTGGGACATTGAAAATGCAGGGGGCTGTAGTTAGTAAGCACCACACACTTCAGACACAGGCCTAGAGAACCTGAGCTTGATCTGACCTTAAACTCTCTTCCCTGAGCTTTCACAATACCAGAAGGCTCTGTGAAAGTATCCAAAAGAGGGGAACAATAAACAGTGCTACCTAGGTATGATACCGATCAACCTCATCAAAGACCAGCAGGACACCATAACCCTAAGAGTACAATAATAACACACATACCTTGGTGGTAACCAAAGCTCTCTAATTTGGCTTAAAAGCCATTTAACAAGAGGGAAACCATGCTGGGACTGAAAATGTAACAATTACCCAGGACTACTGAATCCATGGGACTTGGAAGAGAACCTACAATGTGTACTTTACTAAATCAGGATAAAGCCTACCTACACAGTAAATATTTATCTTGTACCCATTGATTAGGATAGTTTTCAATCCTCATCAAGGAAATGTCTCTTCACAACAGACCAAAGCCTTTACTGAAAGCTCCAACTGATCTGAAGGTACAGTTGTGGCATCCAGTCCCAACTGATAGATCTATAACACAAATCCAGGAACTAAGGCTTAGGCATCATTGTAGAAGAGGGGTGGGATAACTGTATGAGCCAGAGGAAGTGGAAGTTAGCTGTGAGATTCTGTCTCTGGAAATGTCACAAGCTCCACCCATGAAGTCTCACCAATGATGGCTGGCTAAAATGGCCTAACAAGGACAATACCAATATACATGTAGAATGAAGCAATCTCAAGAGGCCTCAGTCTTAGACGAAGAACTATTAGTAACTTATAAATTCTGAGATCAGGAGAAATAGTTTTCTCAAAGAAAGTACAAACTAATTTGAGTTCTGAAAACATATATACAAGTATCATAAACATTGAGCAGGTTATGCTTGTATATTTAGGTATGTGCTTATATAAGTATTATATATATATATATGTATATACACATAAATGTATCATATACATATATATTTGCATTCAAATGTATGTGTAACAATAAAGAAAAAAGGCCAGGATTTTGAAAAAGAGCAAGGTACAGTACATAGAAGGGTTTGTAGGGATCAAAGGGAAGGGGGAAGAAATGCCATTATATTACAATCTCAAAAAAATAAAGTATTATTAAAATGCTATATTAAATAGACTCATGTACAACCTATTAGAGATAAACAGTGCTCAGTCATCCCAGGGTTTTCAGATAGAAAAACCTGCCTAAAGTATCTGACACTGCATGAAAAGGTAAGCAGGCAGCAGGACTTATATTCAGTGAGACTCACAGCAGTGACACATCACTTAGCATGACTGTTTCACCTGAGCGTCAGCTCTGAGAAGTGCGAGGTGGGAAAAGGCTATAGAATGGAAAATCTTCGGATGCTACTATTTGAGAAATATAGAAAACAAGAATGATCTTGAGTAATCATGTTCCTTCTCTCTAATTTAGATAGAGATGATTAATTACCATTTATTAATTATCACAGTATAATTGTTTAATTGTTACAGTGTTGTATAAAGATGCAAAAATAGCTACATCTATTGAGTAGCTACCATATATCATGCTAATATATGCTAATTATATGTGCTAGATATATATGCTAATTTTATCCATGTGCTAATAAATATAAGTGTGAGTGAATGCACGTACACGTGTGTGTGTGTGTGTGTGTGTGTGTGTGTGTGTGTGTGTATGAAGCGACTACCTCAATACTGGTATAAATACCGAAAAGAAGGTAATACCCAAGAAGAATCCAGAGGAGGATTCAAAAGCTGGTATAATAGATCCTTCCAGCACCAGACACTCAGGAGTACCATCTGGCTGGAGAGAGATATAGGAAATAGATGAAGAGTAATGAGAAACTGAAAGGCATGAAGACCAGCCCCTGTGGCATGGTGTTACTTTGACAGGGACAAAAAAAATGGTTAACAAAAGAATGGTAAGTAAAATAGGAGGAATTCCAGGAAAGGGGCAGTCCCAGTGACCAAGAGAACAGAAGAGCCTTCAGGGTCTCTAAAGCAGAGAGCTGCAGCTAAGGAAGAGTGTCTGTAGAGCCAAGCCCAGAGAGAGGTCAGCACAGCAGGGGGTGACAATTACACAGAAATCTACCTTGGCATACTTTGGAGAATAAATAGGTGTTAAGAAGAAAGAACGAAACTAGAAATGAAAGTTATAATAAGGATGTCTGGGAAGGATGAGTCAAAGGCTTACAGAAGCAGTAAGAAGCTGGAGCCTCCAGCAAGAAAGGGACAAGGAGGGCAGGCGAAGGAGAGAAGAGAAAGCCTTGGCACACAGCTCAGGTCCCTGAGGAGATGGCAAGCAGAGGAAGCAGGCAGGGGATCAAGCTCAAACCATGAAACAGAGCGATGACAGGCTTCCTCAGGCTGGGTTTAACATTCAAAAAGCAAAAGATTTAACTTCAGCCTTTTCTCCCCAGAGAAAATTCTAGCAGTGCGCTTGCTTTTTTCTTGCAATGTTTTGACAACACCTGTTTATCACACAGGGAGCTAATGGAAGCTGGAAAAAGACACAGGCTCTGGTGTCACATGAAATGAAATCGTAGGTAGACCTTTCCACCTGCTGCTTCTAAAGCCTTCAAGTGGTCATGTGACTTTCAGTCTCTCCATCTGCAAAATGAAGATAATGCCTGCCTCACTGGATGGCTGTGCCAGCGACTGCAAATATAGGCAGTGTGCCTACAGCCACCCACATCCCTGCATTCAATAACTAAAAGGTACTTAATACACCTGCAGCCTTTAGAACAACCCTGTTAACTAGTCCTCTTGGGCAAGGGAGGCTTAAGGAACTGTCATGGCCTTCTTCTGGCCATCTGATGAAAAGGATGGGCCAGTATTCATACTGAGAAACCCTTCTTAAGGTCCCTCTCACCACCACGTCTGGGACTCCCAGTTGACCTAACTTCTTCAGGTTCCTCTAAGCTTTCTCAGCTAGATCTCACCTTGTCTCATCCTTAGCCTGTGGATACTGTTACTCTTGGGACAAGACTCTCCTGTACTGGTACAGAGGTAATGACTCCAGCTCCCTTAAATCTATTTACATTAACTCACTCCACTCAGCCTAGGAACTGTGTACCATATTCAAAGTTGAGTTCAACTGCTCTGCTCCCATTCTGAAACAAAGTACACATTTTTTTATCAAGTGCTTGGCACAATGTTTCTTTTATATTCAAAACCTACTGTTTACAGCATGTGACTAAACATCGGTTGAGTTGTTACATTATTAAAAACATCAGTGATATAATACAACACGGTAACTAACAGGCATAGAGGACTTTCTGCGTATGGGTGTGGCCTGGCTAGATCCTGTCTTTGCAATCTTAGGACACTTGTGTTTGTTCTATTCTTTGATAGGCATATCTGTAAAACAGTGATATGGCCAATAGAAAGTACCTCACAGGTATTTTTACTTTTAAAGACCTATTTCCTGCTTTTTTCTGAAAAAAATTATTATCTAGCATATTACATGATTTACCTATTTATTATGCTTATTGTCTATTTTTTTTGTCTTCTCTCACATTATGCAAATTCTTCCAGAGAAGAATTTACTGTGACTGACTCATGAGAAGCATTCAAGCAATAGCTGTGCCTGGATGAATTTAACATGGAAGACTGAAAGAAAACAAGCAAATAAACACAGAAGCTCTTGAGAGGGGCACACTCTCCATCTTTCTGACTAGGACCCATGATCTAACCAGGACTTAAAAGGTACAACCAGGAAATGAATACAGCTGGTGCTGTGGTGCTGTGAGCTTAGTACATGCCTTGTTTACATGAGACTACAAATAGAGCCCTGACTCTCAACCTTTTCCATTATTGCTCACTGACATGCCAACTAAGACACTTTCTCTTCTTTTCATCCAAATTGTCTCCATCTACACCCTATGAAATTTCACCATCACGGATATGCTATTAGAAATTTCAGCTGGTTGTGGGAATTCAGTCCCTGGAGGGCAACAAGTCAATGTGACGTCTATGTTTTATTTCCACCAACCAAGAGCCAGTCCTTGCTCTTGACAACAGTATTGCCCCACTAGGAAAGCAGGGCTTGTGGCCACCGAGTTTTAATGTGGACCATTTGCTTTTGTTTTGCAGTACAATATGTCAGTGTTCCTCAGCCTCAGTGGTTCTAGTTTTGGTGGCCTAGGGTCTAGAAATTCTTCAATGTGGAGAACTTGCCATATACCCAGCACCTCCCTGTACAGTGCCTTGCTTCTCTCTAGTGCATCTCAATAGTTCTTGTTTCCAGTCACAGGCACTACAAATGTCTCCAGAATGCTGATGTTGTACCATGGGGGAAAGGAACTAACAAATTGTCTCTGTTTAAGATTGCACAGGTAAAATAAAGGAACATAAGAATTTAATTATTTTACAGGGAAATCATAAAAGTAGCCATCACAAACTGGTAGGTTTTTCCTTAAACCTAAAGAATATGATTTTAAAAAGAACAATAAGCATGAGAACATTTATAGCAAGTATTTCAGAGAGATGATTTATCTTAACAAATTCTCATATTACTGAAAAGCTAATAATGTCCAATTTTATAATCCAGTACAAATTGATCCTCTTCTCTCCTTCCTAAATTTTTTCTAGAAACATGACTTGGCTTTTATTAAAAAGGGCTCCACAATGGAAGGCAATTTTGATGGTGTTTACCACAGTTTTTAATTTATATTAATTTTAAAAGTCATGCATATAGGACCTTTAGTATTTAAATAGACTAAATATATTAAATAATTCATTCTGCTCAGAAAACACAAATATACAAATACAATGAGATTCACATTTGCTATAACACATAACGAAACAAATGTCTATAGATACCTAATGACTATTCATTGCTGTACACAGTGTTACGGACTTTATTATAGTTTATAATTTTATTCAGCTCTGAAGATAACTACTGTTATCATCATTTCACAGATAAGAAAATCAGTTCTGAGGCAGTGAAGGCAGTTCACAGAGGTGGCATGATCTTGATTTAATTTAGCCTTATTCAACTCCAGTGTTTTTGTTCATTTCATAGACAGCTTTTAGAATCACTTTTTTTTAAAGTATACTTTTTCACAAAGTAAAAATTTCCATAGGAGATTTTTGAGCTGGACTTTATTTTACCTGTAAAAGGTGTTTTAAAAAAGCCACAGCTTCCTTTCAACATGAAAGAGACAGTTTGTTGATGTTTCCATTAGATTTCTCATATGTTAAAGCCAAGGTAGCAACAGAAAGCAAAGACCAACCTTATCTCCATCAACAATGAATCTCCAGGGCAGATTTCAGTAACTTTTGATGTCTGATCAAAACTGAAGCAAAACAGCACCTCTGCCTTTTTCATGAGTTTTGCAGGTCAGAAGAACTTTCCGACTCACACTGATTATCCAGCAATAAACAGAGGCATTGGAGGGTCAGTATGTGTCTAGACTTCTAACAAGTTAAGCTAATTCAGATATTCAACCATTAGCCACATGATTCGCATGTGCATATTTCCCACCCAAGCACACAATGAGGGAATACCAATGCAGGTGATGGGAATTCAGGCCCTTAATGGATGCTTAGATCCTAGAAATAAACAACTGGAGAATCAAATCTGTCTGCCTGTCTGTATCTCTCTGTATCTCTGACTGTCTCTCTGTTTCTGTTTCTGTTTCTCTCTGTGAATGTGTGCATACATGTATGTGTGAAAGTCAGAAGTTAACCTCAGGTATTGTTCCTTATATAGTCCAGTTCACTGAGACCTGTAGCCAGGCAATTAGGCTAAACTGAATGGGCAATAAGATCTAGGAATCCACTTGTCTCAAGCCTCCCCAGTGCTGGGATGAAAAGCATATGGCCTTCTCCCTGCTTCTTCACATGGTTCTATGGACAGAATTTATTTCCTTAACTTTGTACAGCAAGACAATTTTCATTTGAGCTACCTCCACAGCCTAAAGGTCAAATCCTTTAAAGGTAGTTATGATCTTTTTTCTTCATGGAGAATTGGATAGAATTGAAGGTTTGGGTCTTAGAGATGAGCTTGAAGAAAAACCTCCTGGGACTGGTAAGATGGTTTACCACTAGAACTGAATACTTGTGTTCAACCTTTGGTGGTTACATGGGAGAAAAAGATGACCCACTCCTATAGGCTGTTCTCTGACTTCCATCCATGTGCCCACCCATATGTAAATTAATTAATTACTTAATTAATTAATTATAATTTTTATAGCTTTCTCTATTACCAGTTTAAACAACTCCTTCTATCTTTGATATAACCTAAAGCCTCACTACTCAAAAATATTGGACTTGTAGGCTTGCTGGAAATATAGGATCCCAGAACCTATGAGTAAATTCGGCCTCATAACATGATCTTAAGAGAATTTAAATACATAGTTAAGCTTGAAAAGACAGCCAGAAAATGATGTTGCTCTCAAGGTAGACTACTAGAACAGAATCAATGCAATGAGGCATTTACTATAAATACAGATACCAAAGTCATGTGGGCTTACCTACTCAGCATTGGCCTACCTAGTCTAGACTCATCAGCATTAGCAATAAGTCCATACTATTGAAGCATAGAAACACAACTTAACATGGGTCATAGATCTGAGAGTCTCTAGAATTTACAGATTCCAAATGGCTATGAGTTTTAAAATAGAAGACAGAGTACTGGGATATTGCTTTTGAAATTCAAGGGATTACAAATTAAAGCTAAATATCAACAAACAACTAAGCAGGGTTTAACTGCAAAGATGTTTACCTGGATAATTTAACATATTGTTTGTTCCAGAAGATGGTCTCTCAGGGGAGACATAAAAGGTAAATTTTTAATTGGAGGCCAGTGAGATAGGACCACACAGAAGGAAACTTTGCAATGATTAGAGACAGTTTAATATTTCCAGTCTCATGCCACATCATTACATATACTCTGAATAGGAAAAGAAAGCATACAAGTCAAGAAAAGCCCTCCTCCATTTTATGGTGTATGGGTAAGGGACAAGATATAAAGCCAAGACAAAAGCAAACCCTATAAGCAAAACAGAAAAAGAAGAAGATCCAGAAAAGAGGCATAGAATTCAAACTAAGCAACAAAGTTCTGGTGAGAGGGAAAGATACAACAGAGAAGAGAAATTTTACATGCTTGGACTCCAATGGGGTCGGTGAACTGGTATTAGTAGGTGCTCTTTTGAGGCTGACATGGCTGCACAGCCACAGCTCCCGGCCAGAGGTTGGAGGAAAGGCATCCATGAGGTGCCCAGAGATAGCACACATACTGAAATCCTAGGAACTTCGTGGCTGGCTTTCCAGCCAGTCTCCAAATTACCCAAGAAGATTTTGAGAGTTTTTTTGCTCCCAATCTTGCCCTCCAGGATATCCAGGCATGGAAAACTGGCAAGAGCACCTTTGAAAAGATCTCTGTGTGTAGTCAAAGTTGAAGACATTCAAGTCACAATATAAATATAAGCCTTGGGCTTTTCTCCATTTTCAAAGAAGGTAGGGCTAGTCATGATTCTAATGGAGCCACAACAGTCTAAGTATCACCAAACCGTAAGCTTCCCACTCATAAACAGTGGTCTGGGTTATGTGTGGGTAAACTGCTGTTAACCACTGGCAGTCATTGTGTATTAATACACACTGAGAGCTAATAGAGATGCTTGTTCTCTTCCTGTATCAAATCTATCAGACCCTCATCAATTCAGCTAATCCTCTGGGAGTCAGTAGAAAAGCCTGGCGATATTTAAAATACCCCCAATGGCTTAAGTATTCCAGAGAACAAGTGGCATTTGCATCTCTTCTTGCATTTAAAGGTCATGACATTATAAGAAAACCAAGGCGGTGAGATGTGAGTGTGTTTTAATAATCAGATAATCCTGAGTGTAAGGTGAAAGGTCTTTGTTCAAATCCACAACACACATTTTAATACTTCTGCAATGAGCACACACTGACACTTGATCATGCAAAAATCACCTTTGAAATGCTTGAGTGCCTGTGGTGACTCTCATATCTTATTATGTAAAAGCAACTTTAAAAAAATCAAAGACATGAGAATGTAAAACAGGCATTCAGTGGGATCTTTTAAACTGAAATGTAGAAAAACAGCTATAAACACTCAGGTCTATGCAGTTCAGACTCTTATAATCTTAGCCCTTGAGAGGCAGGAATGTTACCATAAACATAAGGCCAATGTGGTCTATGCAGGAAATCCCACAGGGCTGCAAGATGCTTCAGTGGGTAAGGCCTCTTGCTTCTGAGCCTAATGACCTGAGTTCAGTACCCAGGACTTAAATAGTGGAAGAAGAAAGATGGCTCTTCCAATTGTCCTATGACAACCCTGTCCCCTCCCAATCCCTCTTCTCTCTCTGTCTCTCTGTCTCTCTGTCTCTCTGTCTCTCTGTCTCTCTGTCTCTCTGTCTCTCTCTCTCTCTCTCTGTCTCTCTCTCTCTCTCTCTCTCTCTCACACACACACACACACACACACACACAAATAAGACAGAGGCAAGAGAATCACCACAAATTTAAGGTCAACATAGTCTCCTTGGGAAGTTCCAATCTAAGCAGAAGTACATAGTGACATACTGAGAGTCCATCAATAATTAAAAATAATAATAATAATAATAATGACAGTGATAATGATGATGATAGTCATTGTCATCGTAGCAGTTGCAAATAATTAAATAAAGTGCTTGAATCAAGCTTTATAATCAGATTTATGAAGGTCAGCACACATTATCTAAAAGAACTATCTTAGAAAATTCATCCATACATTCTCCAGCATACTAATTTGTTGGAGTATCAGATACAATACATAAAACTTAAAAGAGAAAAAAGCATGCACAATTAGAATAATCCTTTAAGTTAAATTGCAAATTTGTTATGATTAGTAAGCAAATGCTTCTACATTTCTTACACAATCATGAGAACCTATAACTCAATACAGCAATAAGAAAACACAAGTATGAGAAGAAGTATAAGATGTGCACAAGAAGGAAAAGACATTTACTGAAATCTAAGGCTCAAGACAAGACAGACGAAGCTTATGGATGAGGAGAATAAAGAGAAGGAGCCAAGCCTCACTGTAGCGACAAGTCTGAACTACTCAGTTACTCTATTGTGCACCAAATTTTATTTAGTAACTTATTATTAAATATTACATTATACAAGGAGACTTTGTACAGTTAAATGATGGATAACTAGGTGATTTATAAACATTACTTTCCTGATATTGAAGGGAAAATGAACTCAGAATATCAAATAGAGAAACCCTTCAGCCAGGGACTACTTCTGCTGCCAGTGAGGAAGAACTTGATCAGTATTTCACAGGGTTACCTAAAAAGAAACTTCTGCAAGGCTGGTTGTAGGCAGTAAGAAGCCCTTCTCTCAGCATCCTTCTAATTGAGTGGATAAAACTAATGATCAGGGACATAGTTGAGACCTCAGGATAAAATAACAACCTTGCACGCAGCGTATTACATTGGCATGAATAACTCTTAGTATAATCCAAAATCCAGAGATTCAGAAAAGTGAAGTTAAAAGTATCACGGCCAAAGAGAAGAGGAGAATTTAAAGAAAATCATTCTGAAATTTCCTATGCCATGTATCATTGTTATTAAGATGAGTATATCCCTTTCAAAGGATGGTACCATTATGATAAAGCATGTAAGAGCATTGGGACCAGAAATCCACGTGCAGACTAAAATTCTGAGATTAGGAACATAAAATTGGGGGGGGGGGGAGAATGAAAACTATCCACAAAGGTAAAATTTACAGCTTGGAAAGCCAGGAGGGTTGTACACACGTTGAAAAATGAGATGCACGAGCTCCCGCAAGAGTCTCCATATTTCAGCAATCACATTGCCCTTAACACGAAACTCTGACAGTACAGTTAGTGAGAACATGTTTAAAACTTTTCCTTCTTTGTCTTTCTGTGGTGCTAGGAATAAAACTTGGGTCTTCGTGCCTGCAAGGCAAGTACAGTTGTGCGTTATCAAAACTCTGGATTTGCTTTTGTTCAATCTACTGGAGGTTGCAGGCACTGTATAACTCAGGCATATCCTGACTCCTCATTAAGACGTTTTTTTTTTCATTTTCTTTTTCTTAATAGTTAGACATGGTCATGTTAATTAGATTACTCAGACTATCCTTGAACTCACTTGGCAGTCCTGTAAGGCTTTGAAATGTGGTTCTTATTTTTCAGAGCAACTAGATTACACACAGCACCAAATGTACCTCCACATCAAATTTCTCCAAAGGTTTCACCATTTTAAAATTCCATCCCCTCCACAAACTAACCATACCTATTTTCCTCAGAATATTCTGTGTCTTTAGTAATATATTCGCTTGGGGGAGAAAAAGAAACAGTGGAATCCCCCAAACTCTATGCCAAGATGTACCTTCAGGCAAAATAATAATCTTGCTTTAAGGACAATCTTTTAAAATGTGTTTCAATTAACCTTCATGATCCAATGTACTAAGAGATTTGTGAGAACCATCCTTTTCCCTGTAAACTTTTTTATGGCCTTTGGGAAACAGTATTGGGATGGTTATAGACTCAGAGTCACAGTACAAGATGAGCAAAAGCTGGCATTTTAAATGTTATGCAATTGAAATATGAAAACTCATCAGACATATTTACTTCTGAAAGTAGATTAAGAAAGCATTACATTTAGTTTTCATTCATAAGGAATAACACACTGAGGTACTATTCCCTAAAATTATTCACTTACCTAACTGGACAGTCCATAACTTGACAATATATATTGAGCTCTCTAAAGTATAATATTTTATACTTTAAAGTAGAACAGATTTCTGTACTCAAGTTAAAAAGGTCAAATTTAATTCTAATTTAATAGTAAATGATTAAAAAGTATTCTTTAAAATACATAGAGATCTCACTGTAGTGCTATGTGAAGTGCCAATTGTTTAGTCAGGATGGATAAATTCTAGGAGTATGGATAATTATGAGATGCCAAACACCTATTTTGCTATGCTTTGACTTCAGTACCACTTAGAAAATCTTTTATTCCGGCTTTCAATTTTATACTCCAAGATACTTACTTAGATTAAGCTTTGAAAGCACTGGGATGATCAATGTTCTTATCGAATAAGAAGAAAAATCACATCAAATTCATTTACACTAATAGTTCTTTGATCTAGTAAATAGACTGAAACACCTAATGAACTAAATTCAATGCCCTCCTTGTTACTGTCAAGACAAACACATGCAAGTACATTTTGTATGCCTTTAAGGATACAAAACTTTAAGAACATCAGCAACTGCAAGAGGGAGGAGGCAGGATACCAAGCATGTGAGGTTTAGTTTAGATTCCTCAACAGCTAAGCGTTCTTTTCAAAGCTGAAGTGTAGGAATTTCTCTATGTAACAAACATGAACGTCATTTAATATTTTAATATCTCTTATTAACCTTTTTCTTTGGCAATTTCATACACATATATAAGGCATACTGTCTACTCTGATCCTCACCTTATCCTATCTACCTCGAATTCCATCAAACCCCTCCAGCCTACAACTGCTTTCTAAAGCTTTTGGTTTTGGTTGTACCCACTGAGTTTGACCAGGGCTGTCTATGTGACTCTGGATTGTTAAAAGCTTTGATTGTATCATATTTTTGATATTTTGCTATCCTCATAGGACTGTGCCTTGCTCAGCCATCCTCCTGCAGCACATGGGTACAAATGTAGTGACCCATAGAAAGACAATGTGCAGAGAGTGAAAGACCTTGGAACACTCAGCCCTGAACAGTATGTCTCTATCAAATACCTCTGCTAAAGACTCTAGGAACCCAGCAGAGCAGGAGACTGAAAGAATGGAAGAGCCAGAGGGAATGGGGAGCAGGAAGAAAAAGTCTTCTAGATCAACATGACTGACACACATATGAAGGCACAGAGACTGAGGCAGCGTGGTCAGGGCTTGCACTGGTCTGCACCAGATGGGGTCCGAGAGCAGAAAGGACCCCATTTCTAATCCTGAATCTAATCCAGAATCTATCTATTAATAACTACTTGCAAATGAAAATTTAGTTTTCACCAAGACAGTCTCACTGTGGAAACAAAACACTCTTAATGACAGGCTGCGTGGCCAGCAGTAGATGCTAAATTAAATAAATAAATAAATAAATAAATACTCAATAGCACCTTTGATCTTAGGAGATTATTTTTCTCAGGGTTGTGTTGGGGCTTTTCCTTTTTAAAAAACTTCACCTTATTATTTTTTATTTTATTTATATTTTTCTTCTCTCTTTTTACCCTACTGGTCCTTTGCACATATATTATAGCCTCTAGTTCAGTTTTTTATGGGATTTCTAAGTGTGGAAATAGTGGTTCTCTGTTTCTTATGCCTTCCCTTGGGCTCATTTTTTTTCTGGGTGTTTGTTTTGGCCTAGTCTGATATGTTACCTTTCGTTTTACTTTATTATAATATTTTAATATCATTCTTTAGAAGGTTCTTTTCTGTGAGAGATAGAAGAGGTGGGTCTGGATGGGAGGGAAGGAGGGGAGAAATTGGAAGAAGAAGAGCAAGGTGAAACTGTAATCAGGATATAAAAAAGCTCTATTTTCAATAAAAAGGAAAAAAACTAAATTACAGTTAAGTTAATATACATGTTCCTAATTTTTCAATTTATATAGACCAGAAGTAGATAATTTAAACACTTAAGCACAAGCCCTGGTGGTACAAGCCTAATAACAGCAGCTCCCTAGGTGACTGACAGAACAATCACAGCTCTAGGCCTGCCAGAGCTATAGAGAGTTCAAAGTTGAAAGTTCACAGTTCACTGAGCGAGTAGATAAAGCCCAGCCTCAAAATAAGAAAGTCAAAAGAAGATCAGGATACAAATAGGTGGTAGGTTACTTATTCTTCATGAGTAAAACCTAGTTGATGGTGGTGGGGTAGGGGGGTCAGGACATGAAAAGAAAAAGAAAGAAAAGAAGGTACCCTAAGGTAAGTATAAGGTTTTGACAAAGATGTTTCTCAAAGCTGAAAAATAGTGAGTAATCACAAACATTTTAACTCCTTTACTTGTTCAGAAAATATATTATTCCACTTTTAAATAATTTTTGAGCTTATACTATAATTGTATCATCTCCCCTTAGCTTTCCTCCAATCTACCCAACATAGCCCACTTGATCTCATTCAAACATGCCTTTTGCACTAATTGTTTACACATGTAATACTATACTATATAATTATATAAACTATAAACACAAAAACAACCTGCTCATTGTATACTGTTACATGTATATATGCATTTACTTTTCAGACTGACAATTTGATATTGGATAACCAATTTGTGTTTTCCTGGTAAAGTCTATTCTCCCACTCTCGGCATTCTGCAGTTGCCTTTAGTTCTTTGTCCAGCATTGGGATTCATAAATGTTCCCTTGTCATTGATAGTATGTCTATTAGTATTGTGTTGTTTGGCTCATGTTTAGGTAGCCATGTTAATGAGACTACATGGATGGACTTTTTCTGACATTTCTAGGAGATACTATTTTCAAAATATATGTTATTTGCTTTGAGAGTTTTCTTTCTTGTTTTTGGTAGGTATGATTTCAAATATTTCTATTGTAAGCTCAATTTTACAAGAAAAATATATCAAAAATAAATAAAATCACAAACACATAATTAGGAAAATTTGGGAAGTTTATAAGAGAGGAAATGGTTACAAAAATGTATATAAGGAGACATAGTAAGTTCCAAACAATGTTTTCTATAATTACAAAGAAATGCTTTTAAATCTTCTATTTTTTGTTTCAATAGAAATTAGAACTTTGGTTTCATTTTGATCTTCAGATACTCATGCTTTTGGAGGGAGGGTTGTCCTGGTCCACACTGAAACAGTGCTTTCTCTCCTTTTACTGCCTGGCTGGACAGTCGTATGTACGGTTCCACTCAATAGTTTAAAAATCTGATTTTGACCTCCCAAAGTTCAGCCATGGTTTCTAACACTACAGACAGCAGGAACTTCAACAAGCCATATCCAGAGTGATGCCTCTCATTTCTTATTTGAAAATTAAGGGTGATATAAAGATTGGTTTTCTTAGGTTTTCTTAAATACCTTGAATAGTATCTGGCATATGGCAGCTTTCACAAATACGAGTGTTTGTTAAAAAAATGAGCAAATAAATAACAAAACATATTGGGACAATTAGGTTTCAAATTGCTGAGAAATGTTGCTGGAGAGTTGACAAGCATAGGGTGGTGGGAAGCAGAGAACCATCAGGTTCTTCAATCCCATGATGAGCTTCTCTTGTGCTTAATATTTAATGAATTTAGTGATGTCAATAATAACATTCTGGATTGCTGCTGTTATTTAATTCCTGTGAATATTCCTATATCAAGCTCACAGGATTGGAGGTGAGAGCTGAATTGTTAACAGCCATTTCTGCTACAACAGGTAGGAAACAGTGTTTTTAAAACCACATTAAAAGAAAAAGAGCATACTCAGAAGCCTCATAAGACATCGGTCACTTGCTATTGTCAAATAATGTAGAGAGCTGTAACCTGACTGTTTGAAAGGATTGTCTCCAGTGCAGAGGAAAATAAATCATTTTAATAAGTCTTTTCTCTCAACTTAGAAATTGACTTTGGTTTGTCAGTTTATCTTTTTATATAGTCAAGCATAAAATTTATAGAATGCAGTTCATCAAAAGACTATTCTTTCATAAAATATCCTTCACAGTGTGTTGTGTATTCATGTTACTCCATAAAAGTGCAGGTGTGTGTTGACTGTGCTTCTAGCCCTGATTGTATTTATAAACTTCATCAAGAAAAAGCAATTGAAATGCCTGCTCCCTTAGCCCTGGCACCCTACCAATGCCCTTTGGTTTGGGCTATACTTATTGTCCACTGTGCTATTGGTGTTTTTGTGCTAGGATAATCCACAGAGAGTGGATCCCACAATAAATCTGTGTTTTCAAAAAAAAAAAAAAACCCTCCCTGTCTTTTGAACACAGAATCTGGAAGAACACAGACAATTTAGGCGGATGCTTTCTTTTTCTAAGCTTGTAGAATTTTTGTACGGCAACATCGAGAAATGTTTACAAATAATGGAAGGAACAACTCTAAAATGACCTGTGGGGATTTTAAGAATCAGACGTTACTTCAGTAGTCCAAAGGGAAAAGTGAAATCTTTGCAAACGAGTCATTCAGCCTGCGAACTTCCTGCTGATGCAGCCATCTGTGAGTCTCATTCATCTCCTGGAATAAGCAGTGTCTCATTATGAAAGTTATGACTTTCAGTCTTTTGCTTCCATTTCTTCCACACTCAACTTTATTGGCAATGTCTGAGGGGATTTTTACAATTGAAAATCTATTCATATTTCTTTGGAGCACCATGTTTGACACACACAAAAAATAATTTCATGCGGTAACTGCTTCCAATCTGTATGTGCCCAGAGTTATCTGTTTGCTTTATGAAACAGATTTTCAAATGTCTTTAAACTATAAACTCCTCTGAGATAGGAGGTATGAAGAATAGAGCTTTCTGGTGATAAACACCAAACTACACAATCTCCAGTATAATTGCTTATTTTGCCATTTTAAACAACTCTATGAAATACAAAAAGATCATTTTTAAAGTTCTTCTCCTATACTTCTTTGTGTTAATTCACAGCCAAACACAGGGACTTTGAAGCAACTAATCAAAACGCAAATGGACAATAAAGAATCAGAAATTGTATTGATTAAGATAATAGGCAGAGTATTTTACACAGCATTTCACATTTTGTGTATAGTCAAAGCCTCTTTTGTGGAGAATGGGTTCATTCTCCTATTCAACATTCAACAAGACAGTCTTAATAATTCTTCTTCCACACTGCTAATACATTCATTTGAATGAAAAGCTGGAAGCCCCATGGGGGCACTGAAACAATTGCCATTCTCCTTACACCAGAAGCAGATGTCTAAAGAAATAATTCTAGAAGCTTTTGTGAGAAAAAGGGTATGTGGGGCTGAGTTGACAACATATGTTTAGAAAAGAGGACAACCCTGGTCCTTCTCTTTTCTAAACATCTAACTGGTAAACTCAGCTGTTTAAATAGAAAGATCAGATAAAACTTTCTGCAAGCTCATAAACTATTTAGGCATTTTCTTTACTGGGGAAGTGATACCTATTCTCCAGAGGCAAATACTTCATTTCCTATTCTACCCATTTGCAAAAGAAATCACTTGCCTGTTCACATTTAGTCTCAGAATGAAGAACAGGCACACACAGTTTCTTCAGACACTCTACAGCAAGTTCAAGTCTGGTGGAGACCAACCTGAAAAACAGAGCTTTCCAAGTCTGAGGCAACGTAGTGAGAATAAAACCATAAACCAAAAA
>NW_022196899.1:24585287-24616657 GCF_008632895.1 Mastomys coucha
AAAAAAAAAAAAAAAAAAAAAAATGCAAGGTGCCAGCTGGCAGCAGGGCAGGTGCAAGGGGAGGCCACTGCATTATGGGACCTGCATTGCCTACTAAGTAGCTAATGCACAACTGCTAGTTGTCAGCATGGGAGACGTTGAGTGCATATGAAAGAGAAGATAGTAAGGGTTCTTGGGATATTTGCAGCATATGGAATTTATGCATTCGCTCAATCGATCAATTGCTTTCCAGAGTACAGAGTGATGAAATAACAAAGGCAAAGCTCAAAGAGGCTTAAGAAAACCAAGCAGTAGTGAACTGAATAAAATGACATGTAAAATTTAGTCCAGGGTGATTGACATTGAAAGTAAGTAGAAGTATGGTGATTAATGGGTCTAATGGGCTGCAGGAGATTCTTCCCCTGACTCTGGGATATCTTGAAGAACAAACAGATTATTGTACTTTATATGTTTAGTGTGGGTTTGTTCATTATATATTTAGTGTGTGATTGTTCATTAGATGTTTAGTGTGTGATTGTTCATTATATGTTTAGTATATGTTTGTTTACCACACAAACACTGTAGTAGAATTTGGCTGGGTCACAAAGAGAGCTACAGACAGCACAATGCAGCCAGGAGAATTGATAAGAAGACATGATGGTAGAAATACCCACAGCTGATTCAAAGACTTCCATGAATTTCTCTGTGTTTGTACTGGGGCAGAACATGGTTAGGGAAGTGAAGGGATCCTTTGGGTTAGCAAGTGGGTAGTGTTGAGCACCTACCCCAGCAAGCTGCATTTCATGATGTAAATCTGGGGAAACATTGGGAGATTTACATCTGTGCTTTAGAGTGGCCCTTGTAGCAGCCTCAGGAAGAAGAGCAAGAAGGAGATTATTAGAACATCAAGTACAAAGATGCTATTGCACAAAGAACTGAAGCCCAGACAATGGCAATGAGGGGGCAGCTTTCTGATTTATTTAGAAGACTAAATCAGCAAAACTTGGTAGTAAACCATTAAAGACAAGAAACAAGCCACATATAGTTACCAGATTTCCTATTTGGTTATATCTATATGTAGAGAAAAGAAGAACATATTGGAATGAAGAGGAATAAAAGATGGCTTTACAAAGCCCTCCAAGAGTGGTTTGGGAGACAGCTTAGTGTTAAAATGATGGTCTCAGAAGTGTGAAGGCCTGAGTTTGACCCCCAGAGCCCATATCAAAATCCAGACCTAATGGTACATACTTACATGCCCAGCTATGGCAAGATGGGAGGTGGAGACAGGCAGATCACTGGGAGCTTGATGGTCAGAAAGTTCTGCCTACTTTTCAAAATTCCAGACAATGAGTGAGCCTGTTTCATTATTCTCTGACCTCTAAATTCATACATGTGCATACACATGTCTACATCCACATGTGAACCTTCACACAGGAATACACACACACACACACACACACACACACACACACACACACACACACAAATTTTTGTTCCTCTTTGGTGCTTCATTCTCCTCTTAAAGGAGATTCACTCTTACTCATACTGTTACCATTGTTTAAACATAAACATAGGAACACAGCCCTCCATCCCTCCCTCCAGTAGCCTTCTTACTCTGTCTCTATCTCTTACTCTGTCTGTATCTCCCTCTGCTTCTCTCTGTCTCCCTGTCTCTTTCTCTATCTCTGTCACTCTGTGTTTCACTGTCTCTGTGTCTCTGTCTCTCTGTCTCTCTCTCTCTCTATGTACGTGTGTATGTTTATGGGCTGGACTCCAACTAGCCATGTGCCTTAGGAGGAGCTTGAACTTTTGATTTTATTATTATTATTATTATTATTATTATTATTATTATTATTGTTATTATTATTATTATTATTATTATTATTATTATTATTATTTATTATTATATTCTCTTACCTCCAAAATGCTGAGATATATAGGAGTGAACCAACAAACCTGCTTTTATGTGGCACCAAGATCCAACCCAAGGATTCCTGTGCACTAGGAAAGCACACAACTGAGCTACAATCCTGGGTATGGTCTATATATACTCAAAGCACAGGGCCATCCTATCTCTTGAGTTTGGGTTCCATAAAAATCTCTCACTTTGCTAAGCTTCTATCACACAAACACAACCTTCACCTCAGTGCTCTCTGTAACAGGATCAGGAAGAAGAGGCACAATAACAGATGGGGCCTGGATGCGTGTTCTCTGCGATGTCTTGCAATACTGCCAAAGTAATGCATTTGCATTGCCTACAATTTATAAGACAGGAGCACATGGAAAGAAAACTCAAGTTTCAATGTCTTCTTCTATGTGTATTTAAAATAATTAAAAAGTACTGGAAGGCATTGCTTACCTGCTCTTGAAGAAGACAAATGTCCTTGCTGTACAGTTTTCTTTCAATATCTACGTATGCTATTTAATTAACGTTTGTTTCTTAACTTTTTTCTTTTAAAAAGTCATTTATTTGAGAGAGGGTTTCTCAGTGTATCCTTGCCTGTCCTGAAACTCACTTTGTAGACCAGATTGCCTTCAAATTCACAGAGATCCACCTGCCTCTGCCTCCCAAGTGCTGGGATTAAAGGAGTACACCACTATTGCCTGGCTAACTTACCTTTTCTCACTGCAAATAAAAAAAATATTTAAGTAACCTTACAGAAACAGCAACTACATCAACTACAAAAAATCTGAGTAATCATTTTCCTCTTGTCTTCCAATATTACCCAAAAGACTCCTGAAGGAAATCCTGGAAAATGAAATGTCGCATAATGAGGAAAGCCTGTGCACACTAAGCTCAGAGTTACAGTTGGTTCAACCATATGGGGTGAACAATCACTGATTTCCTGATCAGAGAGCCTGGAAAATTAATGTATGAAAGCTACTGGCCAGCACAGTAAAAATATTATTTCTTTCTCATTCCTTTTGGATCATATTTTTTGAGGTCCAGTATTATTTATAGTAGGAAAGAAAAAGTAATTTGAGAGTGGTTAGGATATTTGCTGCACATTAGGGAAAATATATATTTGCTTATGATTGCAAGTTCTTTTTTTAACCAAATCAGTGATATACTTGATTCAATCATTTCATCTGGTTATTAAAGGCCAGATTGCAAATTATATGAGTTTGACAATAGATTTCTTCTAAATTATGACTATATTCCAGTTTCTTCAGAAAGGAACCTCAAACTGAATATTGAATGTAGTAAGAAAGCATGGAATAATTATTTTAGCATGCATAATGTATAGGGGGACACTTATGTGCTAGTGTACTCTCAGTAGTGGTGAGGGAGTAAGGGATAGGATGAAAAGGGAACAAAGGCATTGATCTAGCATGTCTCTATGAGACATAATCTTGTTTGGTACTGAATTCTTGTTTGTATAACATCCTTCACTGTATACTTCCAATAATCATCTATTCCCCTTTGGAAATGCCATGTTTCATTATCCCACAGGTAAATGAACACAAATGACAATTTTATACTGAAAGAGTATAACTATTGAAGATGTATTTGTGTGCATTAGTGTTCATACCTTTGTTTTTCCCAGACTGTAGAAAGCTCAGGGATGCCTGTTACTTTGGTCTTCTACAATCTTAAGGTTCACTTCAGTCATGCAAATATCCTTTCTAATACAAGTAAAAGCCAAACTTTAATTTCCTCATGACAGTGGCTCTCAATCAGGGGGTAGGTGGCAAAGGAGGAAATACACAGCTCCCTCAGAGCCTTAAAGGAGCATCTAGAGACAACTTTTTTACAATGCAGGGACTCTAAAAGTATTTTGGATGCATAGGCATCAGAATGCAGTGATCTTCTCCACTATGTAGAGGAGTTCTATGACCAACACTGATGGATAATCTGGCCTGAACAAACAGCTTTTTTCTAGGTGGGTAATAGAGAAATGATAAGTCCTCTTCTCCCCTTAGCCCCACTCCAATGTTATCTCTAGCAACAGTCTCTAACCCACATGGGCTTAGGATAATAAAGGTGGAGAGCATATCCTTATAGTTGCTGTCTCAGATTTTTCCCTTTATGTGTAGAGATCACACTGTTAAGAAAAGAGAGAGTCTCAGTGGCTTTGTTTAAACAATAGGTATAGGTAGTGATGTACAGTGTCTTGTCAGGTCCAGAGTTTGGTATGTTCTCACCAAACTTAGTGAAAGAAGTTCTTGGTGTTGCTGAGTTGGAATTGGGTAAGAGGTGAGGGTTTTGAGCAAAAGACAATTAAAAATAAATGGTAAAAAAGGAAATGTGATTGTTATGGTAAAGTTAAATCATAGGGGATGTGACTGTTAGGCTCTTTCTCCTAGACTCATAGTGTAAGAAGTTGGGAAAAAGAGTGCAAAATATGTTGGGCGGTGGTGGCACATGCCTTTAATCCCAGCACTTGGGAGACAGAGGCAGGCAGATTTCTGAGTTCGAGGCCAAGCCTGGTCTACATAGTGAGTTCTAGGACAGCCAGGGCTATACAGAGAAACCATGTCTCGAAAAAACAAAACAAAAACAAACAAACAAAAAAAGAGTGCAGAAATAGTGTGGTCTTAAGAAGATGGTGCTATGCACAAGTTTAAAGAAAAATGGTCAAAGAGTGGCTGACATGTACACACAGAGGTGTACAAGTGTGTATAGATTGAGAGAGAGAGAAAAAAAGAATGGGATAATGAGAAAGCTTAGAAACAGCGAAGGGTTAACATAAGTGTGAGTTTGCTGAGCTGGGATAAAGTAGGTTTGTTCATAGGTTATGTATATGTGTAGTGTGTGTACATAAGCATCTATATGTGCATGTGTGCATGTATGTGTGTGTCTAGATGCATATAAATGTGCGTGTATATTTGTATGGAGGTGCATGTGTATACATGTGTGTACATGTTCTTAGATTAAAGTAAATGTACATGTACATTTGCATACATGTGCCTGAATACATGTTTATTCATGTACGTATGTTTGTATATTCAAATGTATGCGTATGTGTGTGACATGTGCCTTTGCATGTATGTGCAATATGTTTGCATGTGCATGTGCAGGAGTGTACATATACATGCTTGTGTGCATGTGATTGTATTTATGTGTACATGAGTGTATGTGCATGTGTGCAAATGTACATGTGTACATGTGTGTGTGCATGTGAATGTGTGTGTAGCATGTGAGTGTGCTGAAAAAGTTTATGGGGTATGCACATGTGTCTGTGTGGATGCATGAATCTGTGCAAGCATGGGAGAGGGCAAAGAAGAGTAAAGGGTGTCATATTCTATCATTTTCTGCCTGCTTTCTGCACCAACAAGGTCTGTCTCTGCACCTGGAGCTAGGCTAGCAAACAGCAAGTAGAGAGAAATCCTGCTCTCTCTCCCCCAGCTTCTAGGACTGCAATTTCAATCACTTGTGTTATCATTCCCAGTTTTTAACATTAGTACTAGGGACTGTAACTCAGGTCTCATACTTACTCACTAAGCCAAGTTCCCAGTCATATTCAGAGATTTTATGACTTGAAGAGACCTGTATTGGCTCTGGTATATTGGTATTTTCATAGTCCTCAAGGCTAGTCAATGAGATAATTATCTTTTCTGAGTAGAAAATAGGCTATATATGTATTTAGAATTACTACATGTTGTATTGTGCCTGTCTCTCAAAAGACTCTGGATTAAACATAAACAAGTTAACCGATAAGCCAGCTTCTAAATATCATTAATTTATTTTCAACAGTCATTTTATCTTTTCCTTGGTTCAGGTTGGGAGCAAGACAAATCCACTGTGGCATGAATTGAAAGTGTGGCCTATGTACACAGGCATGTGCTCACTAATAGGCATGTGCTCAAAGAATAGAGGAAGATGTTTTAGAATAGAAAAGCAAGCAAAGCCTGACTCCCCACAACAGGATCAGGGACAGTATCAAGACACCAAATATACACCTGCTGTCAGCTCCTAACACTGACTCCTTAGCACTGCCCCCACAATGCTCCCATATTCCAAATAGCTTTTCATGAGAGAGGGAAAAGTAAAACCCTCTGCATCTTGGGCTCATGTTCCCATACAAAATATGACTGGCTTCTTCCAGAGGTCACTAGGTTATCTACACATCAGAAAAATGGTTCATTGACTGTCAAATTAAGTAATATTTAGTCAAAACAAAGTTCATTCTTCAGCTATAACTGACTTCAGTAGACTATGTGGTTGAAGTATTGCTTTTGTTTCTTCCCATAATTCCAGAGGGTAGAATATCCAAGATTAAGATGTTGGGCGATTAACTCTTGCTCAGGACGCAGTTCCTAGCTTGAAGACAGCCTCTTTCTTGATTATTCCTTAAGGCACACTTGAAGAAAGAGATAAATTTTGACCTCTTTATTTTCTTATAGAACACTAAAACCATCACATTAGAGCTCATTGACTTAACTTTGATTACTCCCTAAAAACAACTACAAATACCATACAATGGTAGATTCAGATTTAACATGATCCAGGACAATTTGATCTATACCTTTTTTCCCCTGGCTTATGCATTTAAAAAAACTTCTCCACAAAAAAATATTTAATTCTATCCTACTCTTTTCAAAAGTCATAATTCATTCCAGGACCCTTTCTAAATCTACAGTCCTGGTCTCATCTGAAAGTCCAACATGGCTTAAACTTGGAATGTGATTCACCTAGAAACAAATTCCCTTCCAATTGTGAAACTATGAAATCTAGTTGTACTTCCAAGCTGCATTGGAAGGGCAGGCACAGGACAGACAGGCCTATTTCAAAATGTAATCATTAGGAGAATTAAGGGGTGGTGAGCCTCAAATACCTCTACAGTTTAGTAAGACAAATTCCAGTAGCTTTTCAGGCTGCAGAGTAATTCCATGCAGATTCATGCTTAGCTGGGAAAGCAGCTATGATCCAGCAGGACAACAATTCTGCCCTGGTAACTGTCTCAGATTGGGGTCACTTTCCCAAAGCTCTAGAAAAGTCTATTCCATGGATTCAATAGAAAGCTACTTGGGGAAAACTGAAAGCAAGCCAATGACCTCAGTTACTTCAGAACTGTTCTGGGATGGCGTTACTAGAATTCCCAATCACCAAAGTGTTAAAGATTCTGTAAGGTTGATTGATTGAGTGTAAGTTCTATGATCATGGACAACTGGAATATTACACAGACAAATTGTTATGAGCTATCTTTAGCTTCCTTAATAGCCATTCATTGCCCACCTCTGTGTTTGGCCTAATATCCTTGTAACTATTAGGTAAATACAATTAAATTACTTTTGGAATGCAATATAGACCATTAGTTTCTACCAAGCCAATAGCTAAGATGGTCATCAGATAACATTTGAAATTTGTAGCCGAGATTTCCCTACCTGATATTCCTATCAATGTATCTGTGAATATCTTTGCAACTTTCTTTTTCCTGTTACTGTAAGAACTTCATGAAACTGCTACCCTACTCCAACAAGGTACTTGGGGAAATGTGAACCATGTGCTCAGACTATGGTCACTCCCCTATATTCTTTGAGGCGAGAGCTAGGCTTCTGTGTTGATACTGTGATACTCTTGCTTTCATGGAACAACTGTGAGAGGCACTGCCATCCTGTCAAGCAAAAGGTAAGATGTCTGAGAGCCTTCCTTTATCTTGTACCATCCATTCAAGCTTAATTCTTTTTGTTTTGATATACTCTGACCAAAGGCATCTTAGGGGAAGAGAGGGGTTACCTGGCTTACATGTCTAGGTCATAGTACATTATTGGTAAAGTCAAGGCAGAAACCTTAAGCAGGATCTATAAGCAGAAACTGCTGAGGAACACCGCTGGTTTTCTTGCAGGTCTATGCTGACCTACCTTTCTTATGTGTCAAGGACTCTCTGATCAGGGAACAGTGCTGCCCAAAGAAGGCCTGTACCCATTGCATCAGCTAACAATCAAGACAACCTCCAACAGACCTGTCCATAGGCTACTATCTGGGCAATCACAATTGAGAGACACTGTCTTCTCACATGACTTCAAGCTATGTCACATTGACAGGCTAACTAGGGCATTATCTCTGCCCCTTTGCTTAAAAGGAACAATATTGTTTTGCTTATATAATTCATTAATGTCCAAACTACATGTGTTCTCTGATGATAGATTTCATCATTTTCTACTATGTAGGCTGTTTTTCCAAATCTTCATTTCTGCCTTCCTATAGCTTAACCATTACTTCCTTAGTTCATGCCTCTATCTATCTATCTATCTATCTATCTATCTATCTATCTATCTATCTATCTATCTATATCTATCTATCTATACATCTATATATCTATATCTATCTGTTTTTGCATTTCACTGGAAGTAGTGATGAAGGCCCAGAATAGACATTCAAAGCTTTACTTAGAAATACTCTGCTAAGGAGCTAACTTCATCTTGCACCTTTTACCTTCTATTAGTTCACAGTTTGAGGCACATCCTTGCCCTTTACAACAATCATTTTTCTAGTACCTAATAATGTTGCTCTATATCTCTCTACTGTGGTAGATTTGAACATCCACATTTTTAGCTACAATCATTTGTTGATCATGATGGCATGCCTCTCCTCTGATGAGACTGTCTCTGGTCACTTTCCATCTACCTGAACCACCACTGTAAACAACTCTCATGTTCATATTTCAAGCTTGTACCCAAGAACTCTCCCAGGATTTCCTTGCTCCCAAAGCAACATCCCATTTAAATTTTTTCTGTTACTGTCATTATGCAGCTGGAGCTAACTAATAGAAGTGTACTTTGTTCTGGTTCTAGATCACAGGAGTTTACATTGGAGTGCCAGCATGCTGGCTTCAGGAAGTATTCTCTCTCTGGATTCTGGTCACGAAGGTCCTCATTGTGACTTACATCACCTTTCAGCCCTGTGGAGCACCAAAGGGATTGGACAGGAATGACCAGCATCCTGCTAGAGGTCTGGTACTCGGCCACTGGACACAGGTGTCCGTCCATGTGTCCTGCTCTGCCGTATGGGCATCTGAATCCCAGTCCTCAAAGAGCAGAGGGGAACAGCTGTGTGTGTGTGTGGGGGGGGGTCCCTGGGCCTCACAAAAGCCAAGGACAGAGGTTCTAGCCTCTGGGTATCACAGGCAATGCTGGGCACTGCAAAGGAGCTGAGAATGAATTGGGGGCCCCAGAGCAGACTGAGCTGTTCTGGGACTGAAGGGAGAGAGGGGGCAGCTGCAGTTAGAAGTAGCTGAGCAGGCACATGGGGGTTCACGGTCCTGCAGCTGCAAACGCTGGGC
The DNA here is from genome assembly GCF_008632895.1 of Mastomys coucha. Taxonomy (NCBI): domain Eukaryota; kingdom Metazoa; phylum Chordata; class Mammalia; order Rodentia; family Muridae; genus Mastomys; species Mastomys coucha. The sequence goes on from NW_022196899.1 coordinate 24,594,494, forward strand.
CAACACGGTGTGTCTAGTTGAAAGGAGGCAATGCATGGTCCTAAGATGGTTTATTATAGAAACGAGAGAGAAGAGATAGGAAAATAGAGTCTGGCCATGGCCATGTGGAGAGAGAGAGAGAGAGATGGGAGGAGGAGAAAGTAAAGATAAGAAGAGTAAGAGGCTTAGAGGGAAGAAAGAGAAGAAGAAAAGAAGAGAGGGGGCAAATCGTCCCTTATATGGTGGGCTTGGCTACCTGTCTGTGGGGCGGGGCATACCTGCCTGTGGTCAGTTGACTGGGGGTGGAGTCCAGAAAGAATGTCGGGAGCTTGGGGCATTGTCTACGTGATAGATAGCACAGGCTAATGGAGTTCTAGGACTCATGGAGTCAACCATCTGTGTCTGGGAGCATGTCTCTACTGTTCTGTCCCTTGTGGAATCTTTCACTGGGTCTCTGGAAATTAAGATTCTCTCAAGCAAAACACAGACTGTTTTTCAGGGCCCAACACATAGATGAATTTTTATGAAGAGACAGTGGCACACAAAGAAGCTGCCCTTATATGGAGCCATCATTCTTGCCACCATCCTGCTCTATGAGCTCATTTAACCTCACAATGCCATCAAATGCAGTCTCATGAAGACTCATGCATCAAGGTCTGCACTTGTCAGGAAACACAGGTCAGGTCATGCCTCTGTGGCAGCTGGACATCTCTTAGCACTTGAGGTGAGTCTGAGACTGACCTGAGGACCCTAAGAGGGCCTGTTTTGGAACATATTCCCATACATCCTTTTGGAAAGACCCATAAGGTAAGGTGTGACTGAATAAACTTTAAAAAAAAAAACATACTATAATGCTGTATTTCTCAGGGGAGTTAACAGGATGACAAAATAAGTGTACCAGATTTCAAGAATTAAATACTTGTTTTGACTCATGGCTATAGATGTTTTGGTCCAGGGGCAATTGGATGCATACTTTCAGATTCAAAGCAAGGCAGAAGTTTCATGTGAGAGGGTACACAGTAGGAATGCTGTCTTATAAGTCTTCCTATACCCCATCCCATCTCTGGATTCTTTGGGGAAATGAGTCACATTTCTGCTTATATAATCCTACAACCTCTCTCCCAAATCAAAGTCCATTATAGCCAGAAAGCAGAAGCAAGGATGCTAGGGATAAAGGCCGCCTGTAATGGACATGTCTCTGTGACATCCTTCCTCCAAGCACATCAAGGGGCCAGTCTCTACTATCTCCCTATCACACCCCCAAATCATAGTCCATCAAAGAATTAACTCATCGATGAATCCTCATGATCCAATCGCTTCAAATCCTCACCCCTCAATGCTATAACACCCTATCCAAACAATAACAAATACTTCACAAATAATTCCAGATTCATGAAGCTGATGGTCAGAACACCACATACCATTTAGCACAAGCTCTTAGACACCCGAGAAAGCATAAACCCATGATTACTAGTAGCTGAAAAATGCTTTCCTTGAACCTTTAGATATAACCTTGAGAAGCTTCCAGGTTGAGCAGTATCTTCACAAAGTTGCTAAATATAAGAAACATAGCATCAAACAATTTAGAAATAGCACAGTAAATGAAACTCAGTAAAAAGTGACGCTAATTAAATGCAAATGGTCTTTGGTGTGTAGGGCAATTATCTCTCATTCAAACATTACATATGGAATATTGCAGGCATCATTTCCTTTATGAAAGGAAACAAATGCTCACAAATACACCATCAAGTTATCCAACAAAAATGGTCCAAACCTTTTGCCAATGGGCTGAGATCCAGCTGACATATTTCCACATATACTACACAACCAACCACATTCGTTACCCTTCAGCAGGTGTTTGAACATCATCATGAATGAGTGTGTTGCCAAATTAAAGATGTCCTCATCTGCTTCTTCATCTCTGGGAATATATCCCCATACAAAGAAGTTAATGCAAAAGTATTTTCCCCAGATAGTATTGAGTAGTATTAATGAATTTTTTCAAAAATAAGGTATGCCTTAAACTGAACTGTGGATTGTGGTGTTATGTGCCATTGCAGTAACAATGATCTAAAGGGAAACTGTGTGTGTGTGTGTGTGTGTGTGTGTGTGTGTGTGTGTGTATTAGATGACCATATATACTCAAATATGGGTCACAATGTTCTTGGTATGGGACTTCTCATGGAATAAAGTTTTCAGAATTCTACAAAGAGTTTAACAAAAGAAGAAAAGAGGAAAATGTTAATCAGGGAGTATGATAAGTGAATAGAGGAGTATAGGGGTTGGGGAGACAATTTACTATGACAACATGTGTATTTATTATTTCCCTCTTTCATCTGAGAAAATACTAGACAACAAGCAACCTAAGGAGGGAGGGTTTTTTGAAGATCATAGTTCACAAAGGCATACAGTATATCATGGCGGGTAAGGCATGGCTACTGTAGCATAATGTGGCTGGTCACTTTGCATCATCATGAGGATACAGAGAGCATAAAGCCTGGTGTTTGGCTGACTTTATTCAACCCAGGACCCCAGCACATTGGACCTTGATATCTACCCATACTAGGGGCAGTTTTCCTTCCTTAGTTAAACCTGTCTGTAAACATCTGCCTTAATCTGTGTACTATTTTACTATTTCCATGAAGGGACATCATGATCGTGGCTACTTGTACCAAGGAAAGCACTTAAATCTGGCTATATTTCAGAGGTTTAGTTAATTATCCTGTTAGGAAGCATGGTGCTACACAAGGAGACGTAATGCTGAGAGTTCTACACCCAGAATTGAAGGTACAGAGAAGAGAAGCATGAAGAAAGGGAGAGAGAACTACTGGGCCTGGCTTTGATTATTTCATAGCAACAGTGAAACACTTCCTCCAACACCTCCTAATCCCTGTCAAGTATTGTCATTCTTTAATTACCAAACATTTAAATATATGAAACTGTGAGGAACACTCCTATTTAAATCACCACACAATTCTTAAAGACAGAGCCAGAGGGATATTTCCATGTAGTTTAAAGTCCATCAAGTTAATAATCAAGATAAAGTGTTGTAACATGCTTATTGAACTGTCATCTAATTATATTTTAAATTTAATTTATTTGCATGTATGTGCCTAAATCCATGCATGTGCATCACAGGCATGCAAATGCCCAAGAATGCCAGAAGAGAGAGTATTGTAAACCCTGGAATCTGAGTTACAAATGGCTGTGACCTACCATGTGGGTTGGGATTCAATCCGTGTACACTGGAAGAGTAGTCAATGTTCTTTAAAAGTGAGTCATTTCTCCATCAATCTAAGTTTCTTTTCCTTAGACTTCCCTGATGGCTACTGTGTGGCATGATGGTATTTTGCACCAACAAAATATTCTGAAAGTTGGATGTCAGCCCCTATTAGGCCCTACAAATAAGTAGAAAATTTACCCACAAGTGGTCCTTACAGGAGGACAGTTGATCTCCCAGGCCCTTTTCCTTCCTCTCCCTCTTTTGACTCCTCCTCTGCTTTCTGTCTTAGAGGAGAACAAAACAGAATTACATCCATTTTCATTTTTACTTAGGATCAAAGAGTAGGTAATATAACTCAGTGAATTCTTAAAATAACTGAAAGTAATTTCTCAACAGAATCATTTGCCAACACCTTCAGTGTTTATATAACTGGCCTTGCCCTTTTCAGCACACCAGGAGACAATAGGGAGCTCCAACAGATAGAGCTTATTTTTTCTTGCTACAGTGCACATATTTTCATGTGGTAACATCTTAGGCATTGAGATATTTTCTTGCAAACAAGGACAATTTAAATGTTTGGCTTGTTCTAGCAGCTTCCAATGGCTGTCATCACTTCCTGTCATTCCCCCAGTGAGAGCAGAGCTGTCCTAACATGTTTTGTTTTATTTTATATACTTCCACTTCCAAACCAGAGAACTCTTAGACTATAAACTTGGGAGTTTTATGCCAAGCCAAATGACTTTTGACACATTTGTTTGACTCTGGTACCTGCTAATTGAAGTATTACAATTAAAAGACAATATTCTGTGTTCTAGGTTAGCTAAGATGGAGGGAGGGAACTCACTTGGCACTTAAAGGACCATTAGAAAGCTCTTTCAGGACACATAAAATGTGAAGAATGTTTTTTATATAATTTTATTTCTTAATCATCTCTAAAATAGTACTATGCCTGACATTTAATGACATGCTCGAAGCTATGAAATTTGGGAGACAAGACGGTGACAAAATTTAATAAATGGAAAGTTTCATCATTAGATGGGAGAAGCAAAGGTTCTGTGACCCTCTTTAGTGGCTCACCCCAAAAGCACAAGATGATTATAGCTAATTTATCCTGGTACTTTTGGTAACATAGTACCTGTGTGCTCCCAGGGAACACACTGATATTTTCCACTCAAAGCCTTCCCTTGTTTTATGTCTATGGAACTGTCTGCAAGACCTGATGCTCCAGTGGACCTTCTTATCCCCACCTACAGAACAGGGCTCTTATTCATAACACATTATTCAAAGGTTGCCTTTTCTCTTGTTGTTTTTCTCTTGAGAAAACTGGACATTTATTCAGAGATGGGCCAGAAAGTGTGAAAGGACACACCATATTCAGTCATATCACTTCATGAATCAACTCTGAAACTGAGTGTAATTTTTAAGATAAAATTCAAATTTCATTCTCCAGAGGAACTGAAGTGGGAGATGTCCTGACCTAACATGTATATATTATTTCAAGACAGTAGAAATAAGAAAGTTTAAAACTTATTATAAGATGCTACTCTGAACAATCACAGGCCAAGTTAGAACAAATTCAAATATCAGTCATGGTTTGGCCATATCGCTCAAGTCTGTTCCATGTTATCAGATTTCAAGGTGAACACTGGCAAGTAGCCCTCATTGCCTTGATTTGTTACCACTTAACTTTAGAAAATAAAATCTCACATTTGTAAGAAATACATAAATCAATATATAAGATATATGTGCTAGCTATAATAACAGATAAGTTTTATATACTTATTGTATCATATATATTCATACAGATATATGTAAGAAATATATAATATTTATATACAATGATGATATGGATACAGTATTAGAATATAGTTTTGAAAGATATCCCACTTTGATATTAATGTACCTTGATCAAATGAATTTATTATAAACTGAAATAGCACCCACTTTGACATATGCTACGCACATTCGTCTACTCCAGTCACATCCAAAATATCGGGGATAAAATCCTGATAAAGGATAAGAGGCAATAAGACTTCAAAAGGAGATCTGTGCCTCCTGACTAGACAGTCACTGGTATCCCCTAACTCAGACGTGTTTCAGATCAGTCTTTCTAATCATCAACACGTTCTCATATTTAGGCATAAAGGTACCCCAAGTAATGACTCGTTAATGGTTAAGATTGGGCATTGTTTTCTGGCAAACACAATGTTTCCAACTATCCTAGTTTAATACCAAGCTGTCCATAGCTTACAATTTCTCTCAAAGTATCTCCCTTGCTAGAGCTGGCAACAGAGATCATGTACATTCCTTAAGACAATAGATAGTCTATAATAGTTAGTTAGAAATGTTTTATATACTACAGAGTAATGAAGGGTTTCCCTCACTCAAGGACATTAGCTAAAAGTGTTAGGTCGGGACTCCCCACTGCCTGCCCTCTCCCTTACCCCCCACCCCCAACCAGAGAATTAGCAGGAAATGCTAGATTGTAATCTCCTGGTCATTGCCTCCAACAAGAACCAGAGAATTAGCATAGGAATATCTAAATACCTCAACAGGGAGGGCTCCACTCCTCTTCCTCCTACTTCACACCTAGCTACCAGACCCTGCTGACTTGGTGTGTGGGTCACTTGCCTAAGTGACTTCAGCCTTGCATCCCCTGCTGTAACCCCCACCTGCCTATGTGACTCTTGACATCTGCCCTGTTTGCTGTATGGTATCTAAGCCTGATTCTCACCTTGCAAAAATACATTCAGATCTCACACACCCTTGTGCAGGCTCTGTTTGTCATCTCATCGCCTACACCTTGACGACCTGACTAGGACCCCTGTTTCTCCCGTGGGTTGAGGGAGGCCCAGATCGGCCAGCCCGTGGCAGACATATTTGGAAATATTAACAACTACTGAATATTTGATAATACTATGCAATTATTGTTTAAAACATGAGGAAAAGCCAGGTATCTGTTTTATTTTACCCACAAGAAACTCCTTCCTACTCTGAATATCCTCAGAAAGATGTCCTACAGTCAGACGGCCATGTCCATTTCTCTTCTCAGAAGAACTTTGAGATCTAAAGGCTAAACTACCTCCGTCTACTATACCTGCTTTTTGGTTATAAAAAAATCACAAATATGAGTGCTTTCCAAAAAATGTATATTCAGCATAATTCTGGAGACTGAAAGGCTCGGGGTCTAGGGTGAGCCTGTTTTCTCTTAGATGAAAATTTCTTACAATGACTCTATCTTCACATGAAGGAAAAGGCAAGTAGGCTCTTTATCCGCTAATCCCATTAACAGTTATAAAAGCATTCATAAGACAGCATCTCTTTAATGTCTCAGAAGTAGACAAAAGCATAAGATTTACCTACTACTAACCACGTTCTCATTCAAGTGTCCACCTGCCTTCACTTCTGTACTATAAACTCCAAAAATCAGCTATGTGTTCAATCCTGAGCACTCTTCTCAGTATGTAATAAGGTCCTCATGTTTGTGTTTCTATAAGTGTATTTTCCTAAATACATTAATGGATGACTTTTTAATAATAACTTAAGGTCACATGATTACAATTAGGAGCGATATTAATGAGTTTGTGGGATTAACTACTATCCACGGTACAAAAACATCTCTAAGAGATCTAAAAGCTACATCAATCTGTGGGTATAGAAAAGCTTAGAGGGATGTTTGACTCTGTGTCCAGTTAGCAAAATAACAATTAGATATTCATTCCTGGGGACTTTGAACTCCTAGTCATTGGTTCTTGGCTGAATTTGCAGTGTCAAGCATGCATTTCCTCCTGTGGGACATGCTTTGAATACAAAGTAGTTGGTTATTCACATAACATTCATGCCACTGTTGTTGCATATGGCAGAGTTCACAGCTGGATAAGCCTGTTGATGGCTCTTCTTTCCCAGAAGCCTAGATAGTACGTTCTGATACTATGAAAGCTGTCCTGCTGGAAGGAAGCTTTCTAGTTAATGTCAGCTTGCATTTTCCATGTCCTGTGATAACAGTTTGTGATGTTAGCAGTAACAAGGCATTACCATAAAGTTCTAATGGGCACTGAGAACAATGACAATAGCCTGTGTCCTGGTTTGTTTTGTTTTTGTTATTGTGTTGTTGTTCCTTTGGTTGGTTGTTGGTTGGTTCTTTTGATAGGTGGTTCAATTTTTTGGCAATAGTCTGTGCCATTTGTGTTTGTGTTTTTGTTTTCGTTTTTGTTTTTTTCACTGTGAAAAAATGTTCATGACCAAAAGAAACATGCTTCTGAAAGGGTTTATTCCATCTTATACTTCATGTCATACTCTATAATTGAGTGAAGCCAAAGCAAGATCTAAACAACCATGGAGAAACATTTTTTATTGGTTTGTTCATTTGGTTCAATTAGCACGATGTCATCAATATCGTAAACCAGTGTAATGCCCTGTGGAAGAATCAAAAGATGAAGATCCCCTCTAACTAAATTATGTCACAGAGCCAGAGAATAAATATGCCCTTGAAGTAAAGCTGTAATGGTATACTGTTGGCCATGTCAGTTGAAAGCAAATTGCTTATGACCAGGTATAGAAAAAAAAGATATTTGCTAGGTCTGTATATCATATTCTAGAAGATATGTTAATCAAGTAAGGATACCACATCTGGTACAGCTGCTGCAATCAGATTAGTTTGCAGTAGTCAACTGCCATTCTGTAAGATCCATCTGTTGTCTGCATAGACAAACTGGATAATGAGGGCCTGAGTTTGGTTTCTGCTACTTGAGCACTATGGCTGCTGGGGAACATTTCTCTTTCAGTGCATACTTAGAAACCACTAGATGTTCCGTATGCATCTGGGACTGTTCAGTTTTGTCACTAAGCTCATGTTCTTCCTTTGTAGCTTTCTCCAAAGATGCAAGAATGAACCAGTCAGCATCATTATGTCCTTATTTTGTCCACATATGTTCAAAGGTTTGATACACAGAGTGACTAAACTCTTTACTCCTCACAAGAAATACATATGGGACATCAAAAACATTTATGTTGATAAGTTCCTTGGACACTTATATGGCATAGATTTTCAGTGCTCTCTATGGTACAGAGGAGCCTTCATTGACTGTAGATTCCATCTAGTTGGAGAATCTGCCCCAGATAATACTAAGCCTACCAGAAGTCTCAGTCTGGCACTACATGTCCAGATGGTTGCCAGAGAGCCATTGATGGAAGTTTGAAGCATTTGTTCTGATATCAGTGAAGCCATCAGCAGCACCAGAGTGAGCTAACTCAGGACAGGGAAGGCCAGGCCATCAAAGGGCAAGCTCACCTTCCTTCTGCCATCGATGTTTATCTGGGCTGCTACCAGAAAGTACTGCCCACAATCAGGATGAGTCTTCCCACATTGATAAATGCAATCAGGATTGTTATTGGAGTGGGAGACGGCTGCCTGCTCAGGTGATTCTAACTTGTGACAAGTTGACGTGATAAGCAACAATAATAGCCTGTTTTGTACTGTTTCTTCAGGAAAGCCAAGATCATTAACTGTCACTTGATCTGATCAAAATGCAGAGAAAGAGTCTTTGTGGAATGCCCAGCCATAAATGGGACACCCCTCCCCATGTCTCAGGGAATACTGATGAGGAAGTGGCAGAATTACTGTAAATGTTGTAGATCAGGTAGGAACCCTGTAAAGTGGTATCTTCTAGACATAACAGAACCAATACACTCATAACATCACCGCAGCTGTCTTTGCCTGCACAAGATCAAGCTAGTCATATCCAGTATGGAAGGTGAGGGGCTTACGAACTGCATTTCTACCCCAGGAAAGATTGACAGTTGATACCTGCTAGGAAAAAGAGAATAAGTATTTTTAGTGGTATGGCCACTGGTAGGTGGACTATGCTCCAGTGGATGGTCCAGCATTCATGAGTATATGGCAGCACACATTAAGCTCAGTGGGTTATGTTTAAAAGAGGGAGCTAGCAAGATATCTTAGCACTTAAGAACACACGTGGCTGTTACAGTGAACCTAGATCTAATTCTCAAACCCCATACTCTGGCTCCCAAGCATTGGTAACTCCAGTTTCAGGGGATTCTGCCCTTATCAGGCACCACACTGAGAAGTGGTTCACATACATATATGTAGAAAAATGTTTGTAACCATAAAATAAAAAGGCTTTGCAAGATGGGTCAGAGGTGAAGGGTAGATTCTGGAGAAGTTAGGGTGAATAGCGAATAGTGGGGATTAATGTCTTCTAAGTAAGTTCAAAATACATTATATGCATGTATAAAACTTTTAGAGTATTAATAAAATTATTGTATTAAAAGAATAAACTTTGGAAAGAAAAATTAAGTAGATCAAAGGACAATATTCTCAATGTTTGACCATGTCTCCTCTTTCTTAGATGGCAGAATCACAGACTGGGTCTGCAGGTGAAAGTGTTCACCACTTTTAACAACAGAACATTAACTCAGTGCCCTGTCATCCTCATTTTGATAAAATACACGCATCAATTGAGATAATGGAACAATACAGTTCTCAACCTATCTTCTAATCTTTACAAACCAGGAGATAAAAGATCCAAAAATGTTCTCATGTAAGCCATATCAAGAATAAAATAAAATAAGATTAACTTTTTTTTAGTTGTCATATTTATTTCATTTTTAAGTGTGTGTGTCAATGCATGTAACTGCAGGTTTTCATGGGCAATAGAGGCATAGAATGTGCCTGTGAGCTAGAAATAAGCCTGTATCTTCCGGACTGCTGAGCCATTTCTCTGTCCTAAAGTCAGTTCTTTTTAGGTATTTTTTCCATTGCCATTATTTCTCTTTCAAAGTAACCTGGGTTTAAGTCAGAGACTGGGGGCATATAAGGCATTAAAGTGGACTTCATCCTTATCTTGTTTGTCTCCTGTGTTTTCAGTACAGGCTTGCAATCCTTAATGCCTTCAGGAGATCTATGAAAACTGTGAGCTCAACTCTGGGTTTTCAGTGGACTATAGGGGCAGTAACTCAGGAATGTATGTGCCAAGCACAAGTTTGTGCAATAAGGGCTTGAACAGCCTCAGTCAGCCTCATCCTCTAAATACCACTTTTGTGAGCCTCTTATCACTGGAGATACTAAAAGTGCAGGTATTAAGAATCTTGACTTTCAACCATGGTACATTTAAGAGGGTGCTACTTACACAAGAGGGAACATTTAACATGCAACAACACTGCCTCTGCCCACATTCACAGAGCTCTCATTGAGGTCCCAGATGAACTGACCTAACGCAAGTCTTGATGAGGGAAGGGAGAACCAGGGAGTTTCAGGTACAGGGAAGGGGTGCAGAGAGAGCATTCTGCTTTATGGTGCTAATATGAATTCCTGGGTTTCTTCCAAACTACAGGAGATAGGGATCTCTATAGAATAAGATGTGCAAAGGCATATGAGCATCATCCATTTTCCTTTCCACACTGGTAATTGATCATAGGGCCCAGAGGAAATCAGTCTGCTTGACTTTCACCAGCCAGGCTAGACAGAGGTCACTATTCACTTTTCTTCTTTGTTAAGAAACTCAGTATCAAAATAATGGGCACTTAGGAGGGTCAAGGCCAAAAGGACTGTGTTTGTCCTTCTCTTTGAGAACTTTTGCATACATAGAGAGGGGACTAGAATAGTTTTCTCTGCCTTTCTTCATGACAAGGAACATAGATCTTTGACCTTCATTCCAATTTTTTTCTTCCAAAAATTCGTCCTAAAATTTACTGTATTTTCTCCAATACAATGAATACCCATGGCAAATGTTAAAGGAAGCTCCAAACCAGTAAGAGCTGTTCTAAAGTGCCTCGCTCAGTTTGGTTCACCCAGCTTGCAAAGAAAATGCCAGCATACTTATAAACAGACTGTCAAGTTGTCTAACTCTAGAACTTTCTCTAACAAAGCACATAAGCAAACCACAGCTGATCATCTCCAGAGGTAACTGGTCAGTAGCATGGTGGTTGAGAAAGGAATTTTCTTTTCTCCTGCTTGTCTCAGAGTCTAAAACAATAAATATTATACATGTACTTTAACACTAACATACTTAAAATATTTTTATTAAGTAGAAACTCATCTCCACCATGAACTTTGGTGATCTGGTTCACATCTTTTATCTAAAGTCTTAGACTTTTTCTTCCTACCTCTAGTCAGGTTAAAGAGTAGCTCAGACATACACTGGCACTATTAAAGATATTGAATACAGATATTAACCTGTAGCCAGTGATGACCTCTCCTGACAGATTTTAATATACCAACTTCTTACAGAGTTCATACAGTCTTTACATACTATCTATTATTCTATACCCCAAAGCTTGTGATTTGTTTAGTTTCAACCACTTGAAAATGAATTGGGGGTATATTGCACTGTGTTCAGAAGTAGCTTATGGCACTAGGGAGTATAATTATTCCCTGCCAGCTGGTAGGTTTTGCTGACAGCAGACAATACTTGTGTATACCTACACCTTATACAACTCTTGGCCCTTTCAGAGCAGCATACTTTGAAACAAAACTTAATGGAACCTATTCTAAAAATAGCAGCAGCTATAGACAAACAGAGAAGCATTAAATAAAAATGTTGAGAGGCATGGTGACACACAGCTATACTCTTGAAAGGTAACCTCCCAGAGGATCACTTTATCCCTTGGACCTTGGGGGTCACCTTGAAAAACACAGTAAAACTAAGTTAAAAAAAATCCAATTTCAGTTTGTCAAGAGGTCTGTAGAGATGGAGTGGAGAAAAAGAAAGATGTGTGAGTGCCAGCAGGTACATGTGTGTGTGACTTAGTGATGTCATTGCACAAATTCTGTGTTATGAGAACACACTTGCAGTTCATTCTGTAGGAAATGCACTGCATACACAGCTACCAGATGGTTTTGAATTAATCCTCAATCTAGATGCCATCCTAAGGAAGGGCTTAGGAGTGAAACAGGCTGGAGACCTGGACCACGGCTCTGAGAGATCCCTCTAGGCTTTCACTTCATGCTGTGGCTCTCCTCGCTTGCCAGGGTCGATACACACTTCACTCTTGGGTACTCCATTTCATATTCTGGAAATGAGTTTCCCAGTATCATATGACTGAAGATGAAAGTCAGCTGAATGTAATCTAAACTGTGTCATAGACATAAGAGGGATGGGACATCCAGGAACAGTTACTTCAGTGGGAAGCCATATGCCCTCAGGTAGGGGAGGGAGGAAAGGAAAAGTGAGGGGAGAAAGAGGATTCTCTCCTAACTGCAAAACAGCTAGAAAAGGTTAGTAAAGATGAATCTAAGATGACACAGAGAATTCAGCTTCTGCACACCTATGTCGCATATATGAAGTGGGATTGGCAGACCCATAGGCCAGCAACACATCTTCCTTCTCACAACCTGGCAGCTTCTTATATTGTCTAAAGTTCTGCTTAGTGCCAGCTCTTTCCTCATGCTTCCTCTTTTCTGTTCTTGTATTTGTGAGTTACTTTTATTGTTTGTTCTTTGACAATTTCATTCATGTATATAATGGATTAAGACTCATTCAACACCCCCACCAGGCCCTTCTCCAGATTTTCAGCTTTCATTTTTATCTTACAATGCTTTAAGTTTACACAGAGACATCTGTTTAAATACTGTATTGGGACTCTCCATTCATCATGAGAGAGCACACAACTTAGCATGGGATGGTACAGAAGAGAAGAGCTTCAAGGCAGAGTTACCTAATTCTGCTCTCAGGATTCCAAACTAAAGTCTCTGGCAATCCCACTGAGGAAAACATACATAAAGGAGAATGATGAAGAATGAGAAGGCTGCATATTTTATGTATTTAGGAACATATATGTATATGTGTGTGTGTGTGTGTGTGTGTAAAATATATGTTAACAAAAAAAGAAGCCATGGATTTGAAAGCAAAGTGGGGTATATGAAAGAGTTTTGAGGGAGGAAAAGGAAAAAGAGAGTGGTATAATTATAATTATATTAGGATATTAAAGATAAATAATTTTTAAAAAGAGAAATTTGGCAAAACCAAAACAAAATAAAACACCCTTCATGTGCCAAAGAGATTTGGAGTTATGCCAGCAATCACTGGTCTAGAAACCTTCGTGTCTGTTGTTTTCCTGGAATCCCTTTCTGTGTCTCTCTGCTGCATCTCTACTCCTCTCTATATAGTGTGGCTCTTGTCCTGTTACTATGTGTATTTCTTCATTTCATGTGGTCTCTTGAATGATGCAAACATATGACTGTGGGTTAATTTACTGCACACTTTTGAACTATAGAATTTCATAAGCATTAAGCAAGCATACACTACTCCATGCTTATGGTAAAATGAACACAATGACTAGCTTTAAGTCTCCTAATGGTGTGCATATAGCAGGTGATATGAAGTTACTTTCCACTCATATAATACATTGTCTATATCATAATTTGAAGTCCTACCACACTAATAGCATAGGTGAGCATGTGTATACTCTCTAAATTCATTGGGTGGAATTTTTACCTACATCTTGGCAGTGGTATAGCATGCAGACTTTGGAGCACATTTAGATCCTAAGAACGAACTCCTCTTGAAGAGAATTATGCCCTTATGAAAATAACTATAAGATCTTTCTGTTGCTCTGGCTGCCATGGGAGAACACAGAAACAAAAGCATCATCTTCAGATGAGCAGGGATTTCTTCAAACGACAGTCAGCTGGTGGCCTAGTATTGGAATGCCATGTTTAAACTTGTGAGAGATACATTTCTGTTAGAAAGATCACACTTCCTGGTATACAATTTATTGTGTGGATATTTAAATATGGATGGTTAAAATAACAGAAGAAAAATTCAAAAGATAAAAGATGTCTAAACAAGTAAAGGTACCTACTACCGAGACTGTTGTTCTGCATTCATAGATGGAACCCAGGTTATCAAAGGAAAGCTGACTCCCACAAGTTCTCCTCTAAATTTTACTCATAGTTTACTCACACATGTACAAATACACACAAAGAGAAAGGGCAAAACAGAAAGAGAGCACAACAAATATTTTTAAGCACAAAAAGTATTACAGAGCAGGAGGAGTGTTTTTCATAGGTTCATAATAAAAATCACAGGAACTCTCATAGAGACACAACTCCACTTCTCAGTAAGATCAAGGGCATAAAGTTAACAACTGACTGAAATCATGTTTGTAATGCCTCACTTTATGAAAACCTGCTGTTCTGGCTTCTCCTAATCTTGAAATCATAGAGGTGTTTATAATACAGACAAGTTTCTCTATAGAGAAATTTTGAGAAAGTCATTATCAGGAGAGCAGCTGTTTGGGTATAGGAAGAGGAAGATCAAAAACATCCCACTCACAAAAGTCCAGACAGGCAAGTGTTGATACCAATAAACAAAGAAAAGCAGTTGATATTACACGGGAGAAAGCAATCTCAGAGAAAGAACATAGATATGATCAATACCCTAGGCCATTCATTTTATTTAGTTTCTAATCATCTCTCTGGGCTGATGATTAAACTGGACAAATACCATCTATACATTTACTTTTGTATAAAAATCTGGGAAACATAATTTAAGGTTAAAGTCATAGAGGGCAAGTTTGGAAGTACACAGAGTTTCAACATGGAAGTAGGAGCTTAATGTTTCTGTGTATGCAATGTACATATGTGCATGTATGTGGACACATGAATGCCAGTGCATGTGTGTGAGAATGTGTGTGGGGGTATGTTTGTGCAGGTGCATTTTGTTGCAGCAATGAGAAAAGTGTCAATATTGGTGGTTAAGACAGCAAGTGAGCAACTCCAATAAATATAGTAGGAGAAAATTCTCAGCCAGAAGTGACATTAGAACTATAAATTTCACCTTTTTGAGTTCTGTGGGCTATATCTTGGGTATTTGGCACTTTGGGGGGCTAATATCCACTTATTAGTGATTAGGCATCTTTTGGGTATATTCCCAAGAGTGGTATAGCTGGTTCTTCAAGTAGATCTATTTACAGTTTTCTGAGGAACCCAGATTGACTTCCAGAGTGGTTGTACCAGTTTGCAATTCCACCAGTAATGGAGAAACTTATAGAGCCCACCTCCAGCAGAAAAGACAAGTGAGGGATGGAGTTGCCATCCCACAGTCAAAAATCTGACCCATAATTGTTCCTATCTGAAAGAACTGCAGTGATGGGAATGGAGAGAAGCCTGAGGAAAAGAAAGTTCAGGGACAGGCCCAAAGTGAGATCCAGCTCAAGGGGAGGCTTCAAGATCTGACACTATTACAGAGGCTATGGAGTACTCACAAAAAGGGACCTATCAGTACAGACCTTCGAAAGACTTAACAAGCAGCTGAAAGAGTGAGATGCAGATATTTGCACCCAACTAATGGACAGAAGATGCTGACCTCTGTGGTTGAATTAGGGGAAAGCAGGAAGAAGCTGAGGAGGATGGCACCTTTGAAGGAAGACCAGCAGTCTCAATTAACCTGGACCCTGAGATCTTTCAGATACAGAAACACCATCCAGACGGTCGGGTCTGCATTTAGTCTAAGAACATGTACCTAACTCTCAAGAGACTGAAGGCCCCAGGGAGTTTAGATGACTGTTTGGGTGGGGGTGGGGACATCCTCATGAAGATAGGAAAGCAAGGAGGGGACAGGGGGGATAGTTGGAAGGTGGACCAGGAGGTGAATAAAATATGGAGTTTAAAATAAAAATAAATTTAAAAAAAGAACTATAACATTCAAAAATTGAAAAGCAGTACACACAGGAGGACAGTATTAACACTATTCCATGTGGAAGAGACTGTACGCAGGAGTAAGCAATGTTAGAAGCTACTAGAGGCTGAGCTGTCAGTGACTGAAAACAGAACTGTTGGAATTGCAACATTGATGGCTAAGGCTGCATCAGAAATATTTTCATAATGACAGACAACAAGTATAGAATACATTTCACAATGACCTCCTTGACTAGGAACCCACAGTAAGAACTGAGAGCAGCAGAAATGATAATAATATACTAAGAACTTATTTCAAATTCAGAGGAAACAAAGAACTGGAGAGAAAACAGTTTATAGGATGTCTGGGTGCTTGAATAGACCCAGGTGTGATAACTGGGAGTCAATTCCAACTGAAGAAAGAATGGATGATAACTTCTGTCAAGGAGATCTTAGAAATGTCATCAAGATTCCTTAAAAGCTCTCCTTAGACATGCACTGCATCACTACTCAGAACCTGCTGGATGCTAGACAGATGAAAGTGATCATCAAGCAAGAAATTATTCAGAAGGAGCTATTAACAGAAACTTAAAAAGCTCATTATATTTCAAAGATTTGGTATGAAAATTCTTAGGAGATTGGGATAGTCAGATATTAAATTCTGCATTTGCCCTATAGTAATGTGTACCTTTTGGGCAAGTCACCTAAAGTTTATAATATGTTAATAGAAGGAACTAGTAAATAGTCTTTTATACTATTTTATTGTAGAGGAGGGCTGGTGAGGTGGCTCAGTAAATGAAGGTGCTTGCTGCCATGTCTGGCAACCTGAGATCAACCACCCAGGACCCTTTGGTGAAAGGAGAGAATCACTATCAAATAGTGTCCTCAAACTCCCTCCCCCCAGCAATGCAATAGAAAGTATAAAACATCTGGATACCCAAGGAGGACATTGTGTTCAGTGTGTCTTGATGTATTATTTTGGTTGATGTTAATGAAAAAAGCTAGATACAAAGAGAAAATAGAAATGCTGTTATGGGAGGGAGATTTGTAGAATTAGTACTAGTATTATTACTATTATTATTTCTTTCACATATTACATCCTGACTTCAGTTCCCCTCTTTCTCTTTCTCTCCTTGTCCTTCTTCCTCCTTTCCTTTCATACAAGGGGAGATCTTTGCTAGAGATGACTCAGTGTATAAGTGTGTGTTGCTCTCACAGAGAAAGCAATTTTGGCTCCCAGCTCAGCTTACAATTGCTGATTACTCCAGCTCTAGCAGAATCCTATGCCTCTGACCTCTGCAGGCACCTGCAAACACATCAATATAGCTACACAATTACCCATAAAAAACTAAAATTAAAATGTATCATTAAATATAAAATAAAAATATTCCAAACTGCAACCTAACAGTCTGTATAACACTATGTTTACGTGTGTTTTTTAGGGCTGAGCATTTCATATTGAATTAAAAGGGGTATATATGAGGGTTTGGAGAAAAGAAAAGAGAAGGGAGAAATTGGGTGGTTATAATATCAAAAATTAAAGCAAAAATATACTAAAGACAAAAAAGATAACAATGGATGTTCTTCTCTGATGATATGCCAAAAATAGGAAAGTAGTGGTTCCTTAAAGGATTGTTGAAATGTGGAACCAAAACTGATCACAGAGAAGTCTGTGTGGTTTATAGAATGAAAGTTCTTTGGTCAACCTTGCACAGTAAAGGGAATCTTCATTAATGAAAGAGAAGAACCTGGCTCTAGGTTTCTGTTTTGTCTTATTTTACATAACTTCATTAAATTACAAAGAATACAAAGACGTCTATTAAGAGGTAGTATTTAGCTGGACAGTGGTGGTGCACGCCTTTAATTCCAGCACTTGGGAGGTAGAGGCAGGTGGATTTCTGAGTTTGAGGCCAGCTTGGTCTACAGAATGAGTTCCAGGACAGCCAGGGCTACACAGAGAAACCCTGTCTCAAAAAACAAAACAAAAAGCAAAACAACAAAAAAAGAGGTAGTATTTAATACATTTAGGTCTCATTTCATCAAAGATATTGTTAAGCTTTCTGTGCCTCTTTCCACATCCATTGATCATATAGGGAGTTCCAATCTATGTCTATAATCCCATTCAACCCTGTAAGAGTGCCCTTCCCCAATCCCTAGCTAGATTCCCCCAATCCAACTCACCCACCCTGGCCAACTCTATCCACCTATAATCCCTTCTCTAGATAGATATTAGATTCACATAGTCAACTACAAATACCTCCTTTATCCAAGGACTACCCTTATCTAAGGAAAAGTACTAGATTCACATCAGCAACTATATACCTCAATCCAACTGAGGACCATGTGTCCTGCATTTTTGCTACCATCCTTTCCCCTGGCAATGCTCTTTAGATAGGGAATCTCAGAATTGTATTACCAATATCCATTGCATGGGAAAAAAGTCCTGAATACTTCCCTCAGACTTCTTAAGATTCACTGTGAGACTCCACTAACTACAGAATGTCTGTTCCTAGGCTTTGAAAAAATACCTCCTTCAAATTAAGCCCAGACTACTTCTGAAATTCCATTCACACATACACATAAAAAACTCCAAAGATTGAATATTAAGGTTCATGTAGTTAGCAGGTCAACTACCTGAAAAGGCAGACAGATGGAAATTTATCCCACCTAAACAGAAGCAGTTTCAATAGACACCAAGAATCTCTAAAATTCCTCGATTTGAGTTGCCCCTCTCCCTGGGGTCCAGCCTTCATTATCAAAGATTCCCTAAATCTGGCAATGGTCCTGTATGCTGACTGAAAACTACATTATGTCTATAGGCCAGAAAGTTCACAAATAGTACCCCCCCCAAAAAAAAGATAAAAATAAACCTTTAAGTAAATATTTAGCTTAAAATAGTTGAAAAATGGGAAACCTCTACTACCTGTTCTCCTAAGGGCCAGGTATATTCCCATATGGAGAAGTTCATAAAATAGAAATTACTAAACAGTCCCTTCTAAAGTCTTTACATCCCCTGAAACAGGCTCTGAGAGCTATTCTTCAGACAACTGGGGAGGTTGTGTTCCTGCCTATGTCTGAGCTTCACGACATTATATGAGTAAAGAGGATTGCAACCAAAAGCCAGGAGCAAAGGTGGATATGCCAATACTCTGTAGTCATGACCTCTCCTCCATTGATGATGGTCATCAGTGTTACCCTAAGGACCCACCATATCCACCTAAAGAGGGCTACAAAAGATAGTGAAAAATGGGTTGTCACCAGGTCCTCCAAACCCTTTAAAGATATGACTGGCATAGACCCTAGTATTATGGTTGTTCTATTTTGTCTTTTGTCCACACATGGGGAAAGCTCCAAACCCCAAGATGCTAGGACCTTGGATATGGAAATTAAAAAAGACCCAAACTGGGGAGCTCAAATCTAATCTATCCACCAAGACTTAACCTGCTTCCAGGTAGATTTCTGCAAAGTATTACATCCAGAGTCTATGAGGGATGGTTGTCCAACTCCTAGGGAGAAGCAAGTTCTTGAGGCTATGGGTCTGCTGATGAAAAAGGAGGCTCTAATCTATTCAGTATTATACCTCCTTATCTGACCCTGAACGTTCAGAAACCAGGACAATGGCCTCGTGCTCAGTGGATTTGTAAACAGTCCTCTGGGGACACACTGATCTCTTCATAGTCCTAAAGTTCTTTTTACTAAAGGAGAATATGCTCCTTTGCATCGTTAAGCGTGTTGTACCAGATGTTTGTCTATAATGGAAAAGAAGGCAGGGCTCACTTTAATCTATATTCTGAGCTTCTCTGTGCTCTGCAAGTTGTCCTCCTTCTCATTCCTACTAGTTGGGGCAGGCCCTGTGGGATGTGCTATGGCTGAAACTTCAGACCTAGTTATAGGGAATAAAACCATTTAAAACTCAGTACTTAAGTAGACATAGACCTGGGCAATTTAAAGAATTCTGCTTCCCACCTGGAAGCCCAGTTACATTCCTTAACTGAGGACATTCTTCAGAATAAAAGATTAAACATCTTCTTTATGAGACAAGGAGGCCTCTGTATGATACTGTGAGAATCTTGTTGCATCGATACCAACCAGTCAAAAAATAATTAGAGAAAATTTAGCCATGATAAAAATAGCTTCAGAAAAGAAAAAAGAGACAACATAACTCCTTGCCAATCGAAGAATACATGATATGACTCATGCCCATCGAACTAATAGGTTCCTTAGACCTTAGCACAAGTGACACCATGGTGGAAGTACTGCCAGGTAAAGAGTGAGAGTAGGATTAAGGTCCTTGTCATTTACAGTAAATATTAGCTCAAGGAAGTTCATTTGTCTAGTTTAAAAGGGAGAGAAGAGAGACTACTTAAATTTTTCTCTCATATATGAGTTCTAATTGAAAAGACAATATACTTGGGTGTGGGGGAGATATACTGATAATTTAAAAACAGTAAAAGTGCCAGCATCATAATTAGAGGAACTTGTTAACAATAGAAACCAGTTGTTGATTGTAGAAACACAACACAGCAGACCAACCCACAGCTTCAAACACTACATATCAACAAATTTCTCCCCAAGCAATCTCCATAGACATTTCGGGTTCATGTCACTGAGTACATCAGGATGCATCAGGTTCATTAAAGCACTATATTTACAAGAGCTAGATCATGTACCATTCCCTACCCCACCTAAAACAGAAGCTAATATTTTTTTTCATTAAGATTAAGTCTAGGGATCTTTTCTCTTGCAATGCTGTGACCCTATCCACTGGATGGTGCTGAAATCATGCTGAAGCTTGAACCAAGTAGAACAAGACTTTGAGGATTTCAACCCTGTGTAATTCTTCTGTAGCTATTTCCTTGAATTTAATTATTGCCTCCTGGAAGAATAGGAAACTGGAAAGAGGTGAGAATTGGCAAGGTTTATGAAACTCACAAAAAAAAAGAAGACTCAGGATGCTCATATCTTTCCAGAGGGTACTATGAGGCCTCTCCAGAGGTACCTGGAGATTTTATAGTCAATAAACAAGACCTAGAAGGCAGGAGGTTGTTAGCAGAGCTGTGTAGAATTGAGTAGAGAACTTGACTGATGCAGATCTCCGGAGGTCTGTTAAGGGGATTAGCAGTGACACAGTAAGTACTCTGTCCTATGCTCCTAGAAGTCATTTAAATAAACTCACTGCTACACCACGCAAGATTGGATAAAATCATCAATGTCCTCTTTGGGGTAAACAAACATTTGTTCCCATTTCCCTAGGAGAAGCCACATACCAATTATATACATCAGGGAGCTGCATCCCATTTGACCAAAGAAAAAAGTCAGCTGAGATTCCTACTCCCAAAGTTACATCCTCCTTACTTGGTGTCAGCAGCACATCAGACAGTACCCATTTACATCTTAATGCCAACTAGCTGCCAACAAGCTACAGCCCTTACTACAGCCTTGAAGTGAAAGCTCATATTTGAGAGAGTATAGAACAAATAGTTAGTAAATATAATAACTAGTTATGCTAATTAAATAAGACAAATAATCAATGAGATATAAGATATTGGAGAATAAAAATAAGAGAGCAAATTTATAAAAAACAGAAAAAGTGGAGCAGCAGCTATGAGGTCTGCCTCAACCTATCTAAGCTCCATCTCCAAGTCCATGTCTCAACCTGAAATCATGAACTGGCACCCCAGTCCCTGGGCCACAGCTCTGTCTGCCTTCCAGGAGGCCTGCTACCACCTTTAACAACTGTTGTTAGAAACCTTCCTCTCCTAGTAACTATCAGGCAAGCCAACACCAGAGAAAACGAAATAGCTAAAGACAAGTAAAAGAAAAAAATCGACAAATGCCAGTGTAATGAGGCACCATCAGAACCCAGCTCTCCTACTATGGCAAGCTCTATTTATCCTAACATACCTGAAGAACAAGACTGTGACCTTAAATTTCATCTTATAAAGATGATAGAGGTCTTTAGAGGAAAAAAATAAATCTTGTGGAGAAATACCGGGAAATAGAAACATGTACATGACTTTTAAAAGGAAACAAATAAATCCCTTTACGAACTACAAGAAAATATAATCAAATAAGTGAAGGAAATAAATAAAACTGTTCAAGACCTAAAGATAGAAATAGAAACAATAAAGAAAATACAAACGCAAGAAACCCTGGTGATGGAAGATAGATAACAGAAACTACAGATATAAAAATTGCTAACAGAGTGAGAGCCGCCATCTTCTCTCCAGTGAGTTCCTAAGCCGGGAGCAGAAAACAGAGGCACAGGCCCCACGAGTCGCAGGGGAGCCGCCGGGTGGCAGGGACAGAATCCTCTCAGCTTCCA
>NW_022196899.1:24624636-24626454 GCF_008632895.1 Mastomys coucha
GTAAATAAAGAAAATATCTAAAAAAAAAAAAAATTGCTAACAGAATACAAAAAATGGAAGAGAGAATCTCAGGTATAGAAGAAACCACAGAAGAAATTGATACATCCTTCAAAGAAAATACCAAATTCAACAAGTTCCTAACACAAAACATCCACAAAATTCGGGACAAATTTTTGGTCCTTTCATGGACCAAATCTAAGACTACTAGGAGTAGAAGAGGAAGATGATTCCCAGTTCAAAGGCCCAGAAAATATCTTCAATAAATCATTAAAAAAAACTAACTTAGAGAAAGAAATGGTTATAGATGTATAAGAAGCTCAGAGAACACCAAATAGATAAGATCAGAAAAGAAAATCCTCCTGTCACATGATAATCAAGACACTAAATATACAGAAAAAGTGAATACTAAATGCTGCAAAGGAAAAAGGCCAAACAGCATATAAAGGCCAGTCTATCAGAGTTATACCTGGCTTCTGAAAAGAGACTCTAAACGCCAAAATATTGTGGACAGATAGCTTGCAGACCATCAGAGAGAACAGATGTCAACCCAGATTACTATTCCCAGTAAAACGTTTAATCACCATAGATAGAAAAACCAAGATATTCTTGAACACCACCAAATTTAAGCATTATCTTTCTGCTATTCCCACCATATATAGGATTCCAAAGGAAAATTCCAACACAAGAAGGGTTACTACAAGTAATGGATAATTAAACACCAGCAAAATCTAAAGAAAAACATGAGTATGTGCACACACATACACATACACAAAGAGACAGAGAGACACACACACACACACACACACACACACACACACACACACAGAGAGAGAGAGAGAGAGAGAGAGAGAGAGAACCACCACTAACCTCAAAATAGCAGAAGCTAACAATCATTGTCCATTAGTATCTCTCAACATCAATGGACTCAATTAACCACGAAAAAGCCACAGGTAACTGAGTGGATATATAAACTGAATCCATAATTCTGTTGCATACAGCAAACACGCCTCAACAACAAGGATAGTTGTGACTTCAGAGTAAAGGGCTAGAAAAAGGTTTTCCAAGCAAATGGACCCAAGAAACAAGCTGGAATGGTCATTATAAATATCTAATAAAATAGACTTTCAACCAAAATTATCAAAAGAGATTGGGAAACAAACTTCATACTCATCAAAGGAAAAATCCATAAAGATGATGTGTCAATTCTGATCATCTATGCCCCCAAAACAAGGGCAAATCCATTCATAAAACAATTATTACTAAAGCTTAAATCATGATCAACCCCCCCACAACAATACTGGGGGACTTCAACACCCTGCTCTCATTAATAAACAGGTTACCAAAACAGAGAAACTATGAAACTGAGGTTATGAACCAAATAGACCTAACATATATCTACCAAACCTTTCATCCAAACACAAAAAAATATCCCTTCTTTTCAGCACCTCACATAACCTTCACCAAAATTGACCATAACAGTCTGTCACAAAGCAAGCCTCAGAAATTACAGGAAAATTGACATAACACCTGGTATCTTATCAGACCACTATGGATTAAAGCTAGACTTCAACAACAATGGTGGAAAGCCTACATACTCATGGAAATTGAACAACTCTCTACTAAATGATTTCTGTGTGAGGGAAGAAATAAAGAAAGACATTAAAGACTTTCTAGAATTCAATGAAAATGAAGGCACAGCATACCCAAAGTTATAGAACACAATGTAAGTAGTGCTAAGAGTTCATAGCACTAAGTACCTCCATAAAGCAATTATTAAGTTCTCATATCAGGAATTTAGAAGTACACCTGAAATCTCTA
>NW_022196899.1:24626538-24696242 GCF_008632895.1 Mastomys coucha
AAAAAAGAAGAAGAAGAAGAAGAAGAAGAAAAAGAAGAAGAAGAAGAAGAAGAAGAAGAAGAAGAATACATGAAAGAGGAGTAGAAGGCAGGAAATAATCAAAATAAGGGCTGAAATTAATCAGTTAGAAACAAAGAAAACAGTACAAATAATCAACACATCCAAGAGCTGGTTCTTTAAGAAAATGAACAAGATAGACAAACCCTTAGGCAAACTAACAAAAAGACACAGAGACAGTATCCAAATGAACAAATCAGAAATGAAAAGGGAGACATAACAACAAACACTGAGGAAATTCAAAGAATCATTAGGTCTTACTTTAAATGCCTGTACTCTACAAAATTAGAAAAACTTAAGAAGATGGACAATTTTCTAGACAGATACCACTTACCAAAATTAAATAATATCAGGTAAACTATTTAGACAGACACATAACCCCTTAGGAAATAGAAACAATCATCAAAAGTCTACCAAATAAAAAAATCCCAGGCCAGATGGTTTTACAGCAGAATTCTACCAGACTTTCAAATAAGAGATAATACTAATGTTCTTTAAGATATCACGTAAAATAGAAACAGAAGGAACATTGCCAAAGTCATTCTATGAAGCCACAGTCATCCTGATACCTAAACTACACAAAGACTCAACAAAGATAGCTTCAGAGATTTTTTTTAATGAATATTGATGCAAAAATACTCAATAAAATACTTGCAAACCGAATTCAGAAACACATCCAAAACATCACCCAGCTTGATCAAGTAGGCTTCATCCCAGGGATGCAGGGAGCTCCATATACAAAAAAAAAAAAAAAAAAAAAAAAAAAAAATCAATTCAATCCACCATATACACAAACTGAAAGAAAGAAAAAAGAACATGATCATCTCATTAGATGCTGAAATGCCTTTGACAAAATCAAGCAACCCATCATGTTAAAAGTACTAGAGACATCAGGGATATAATGCACATAAGCTGAAAATAATCAAAGCAACATACAGAAAGCCAATAGCCAACAAGAAACTAAATGGAGAGAAACATAAAGTAATTCCACTAAAATCAGGGACAAGACAAGGCTGCTCACTCTTTCCCTATCTATTGAATATAGTACTTGAACTCATAGCTAGAGCAATAAGAAAACTAAAGGTGATGAAGGGGATACAGATTGGAGAGGAAGGAGTAAAAGTATCACTATTCAAGGATGATATGATAGTATACATAATCAACTCTCAAAATTCTACCAGAAAATTCCTATAGCTGATAAACACCTTTAGCAAACTGGCTGAATACAAAATTAATTCAAAGAAATAATTTGCCATTATTTATACAAATTGTAAATGGGTCGAGAAAGAAACTAGAGAAAAAACCTTCAGAATAACAATAAATCATATAAGATATCTTGTTGTAACTCTAACCAAACTAGTGAAAGACCTAAATGACAAGAACTTCCACTCCCTGAACAAAGAAACTTAAGAAGATATCAGAAGATGGAAGGATCTCCCAGGATCATGGATCAGTAAGATTAACATAGTGAAAATGGCCATCTTATCAAAAGTAATCTACTGATTCAATGCAATTTCTATCAAAACTCCAACACAATGTTTTACAGTACTTGAAAGAGCAATTCCTAACTTCATATGCAAAGACCAAAAAACAAACAAACAAACAAAAACAAACCCAGGATAGCTAAAACAATCTTGAACAATTAAAGAACTTTCAGAGGAATCACCATCCCTGAACACAAGCTGTACCACAGAGCAACAGTAATAAAAAACTTCATGGTAATGGTATAGACAACAGACAGGTTGATCAATGGAATTGAATCAGAGAGCCAGAAACAAATACACACATATGAATGGACACTTGATCTTTGACATGGAATCCAAAACCATAAAATGGAGAACAGAAATCATCTTCAAGAAATGGTGCTACTCTAACTGGATGTCTGCATGTAGAAGAATATAAATAGGTCCAAATTTATCACCTAGTACAAAACTCACACAAGTCCAAGTGGATCAATGACATCAACATAAAACCAGATACACTAAATCTAATAGAAGCAAAAGTGGAGAACAGCCTTAAACTCATTAGTACAGGAGACAACTTTCTAAACAGAACACCAGTGGCCCAGGCTCTAAGAACAAGTGATAAATGAGACCTCATGAAATTGAAAAGCTTCTGTGAGGCAAGAATACTATCAATAAGACAAAATGGTAGCCTACAGACTGGGAAAAGAGCTTCACTAATCACCAATCCAACAGAGGCTAATGTCCAAAAATATATAAAGAACTCAAGAAGTTAGATACAAACAACCCAAATGACCCAATTTAAAAATGGGGTACAGAGCTAAACAGAATTCTCAATAGAGGAATCTTATATGGCCAAGAAGCCCTTACTTAAAGAAATGTTCAACAACATTTTTAATCATCAGGGATATACAAATCAAAATGAGCCTGAGATTCCATCTTACTCCTAGCAGCAGCAGCATATGGTGGAGAGAATGTGGATGATGAGGAATACTCCTCCACTGCTGGTGGGAGTACCAACTTGTAGGACTCTGGAAATCAGTCTGGTGTTTTCTCAGTAAACTGGAAATAGTTCTACTTGAAGAACCTGTTATACTACTCCAGAGTACATCCCCCCAAAAGATGCCCCACCATTCTTCAAGGACATGTGTCCCACTCTGTTCATGGCAGCTTTATTCATAATAGCCAGAAACTAGAAACAACCCAGATGTCCCTAAACTAAAGAACGGATAAAGAAAATGTGGTACATCTACACAATGGAATACTATTCAGCTATTAAAAACCAAGACATCATGAATTTTGCAGGCAAATGGTTGG
The DNA here is from genome assembly GCF_008632895.1 of Mastomys coucha. Lineage (NCBI taxonomy): Eukaryota > Metazoa > Chordata > Mammalia > Rodentia > Muridae > Mastomys > Mastomys coucha. The sequence continues at coordinate 24,629,376 of NW_022196899.1, forward strand.
AACTTTAGAATATCATCCTGAGTGATAACCCAGGGTAACCCAGACCCCAAAAGCATGCATTGTATGTATTCACTTGTAAGTGGATATTAACCATAAAATACAGGTGCCATGTTATACTCCACTAATCCAAAGAAGCTAAATAAAAAGGAAATCCCAAGTGAGGATGCTTGATTCTCACTTAGGAGGAAGCAGAGAGAGAGGGAGGGCACTGTGTGCAACAGGGAATTGGAAAGGGAGGGATGTCTGTATCACGTGTAGGGAGACACCAGAGAGAAGAACAGAGAGAGGTTTAGGAAAATGAATGAAAATCTGAAGCTGGTAAGGGTGGGGTGGGGGCAGCATGGGGGAGGCTCCCAGGAGTCAACTCAAGTAGCTAGGATACATAGTGTGCATGTAGAATCTGAAGGAGTCACCTCCTGTAGCCAGGCAGGACCCCTCACCCACCCCACCCCCCACAGTGGAAGGATAAGGAGATGAACTCACCTACAAAACTTTTAGCTGAAAACTTGCCCTGTTTAAAAGAAATGCAGGGACAAAGATGGAGCAGAGACTGAGAGAATGGCCAACCAATAACTGACCTAACTTGAGACCCATCCCATGCACTAGCATCAATCCCTGAAACTATTAATGATTCTCTGTTATGTTTGCAGACAGGAGCCTAGCATAAGTCTCCCTCTGAGAGGCTCCACCCAGCAGCTAACTAAAACAGCCAAACATTGGAAGGAGCTCAGGGACTCTTAAAGAAGAGCTGGGGAAGGATTAAGTAGAGCCCCTGAGGGGATAGGAACTCCAAAAGAAGACTAACATAGTCAACTAACCTGGATTCTCAGGGGGCTCTCAGAAGCTAAGCCACCAACCAGAAAGCTGGCATGAACTGGACTGAGGCCCCCAGTTCAAATGTAGCAGATGTGCAGCTCAGTCTTCATGTGGGTCTTCCAACAACTGGAGTGAGGTGTGTCCCTAAAGTTGTTGTTTGTCTGTGGAATCTGTTCCACTAAATGGGCTGCTTGGTCTGGCCTCAAGGGAGCCCTCTCAGAGGGGAAGAGGAGAGAAAATGGGGGTAGGGACTAGGGGCTGTGGGATGGGTGACTGGGAGGGGGGTCATGAACTTGATATAAAATGAAAAAATAAATAAACTAGTGGAAAAAAAGCAAAGGAAAAGAAGTAGAAGGCAAACTTTGGTAAAAACAACTATTCAAAATATTAATAGAATTTTCAGAGAACCAAGAGGATATTGTGTGCACTAATCAAAAAGAATCTCCAGACCTTGCATGGCAGGGCACACCTTTAATCCCAAAATCTGGAGAGCAGAAACATATTAATTCCTATAAGTTCAGCCTGTTCTAAGCAGTGAATTCCAAGGCTGGAAAGTGAGGCTGACAGAGAGACAGACACACACACACACACACACACACACACACACACACACACACAGAGAGAGAGAGAGAGAGAAAGAGAGAGAGAGAGAGAGAGAGAGAGAGATCTAGGACAACAATTAATTACAGTTTAAATCCGTAGTTTTCAAAATATATTAACTAAAAACCATATTAAACATATGACAGGTTATATATATGTATATATGCATGTTCATAGTATTTAACGAAATGCATAGTAATAAATAGCGTATCTCCTGAGCCATGCACTTTTTACATTACATTTGTTTCATTCCTCATTGGTAGATTTCAAAGAATCAAACAGCTGAAAACTCGCTGTGGAGTGTTCTATATGACAGCAAAGGAGTAAATATCACAAACTCAAATGCAGAGCAATAAAGAAATGGCTGTAAAACAGCAGAAAGCTAAGAATTATATATAAAATATCCAGACAGAAAAATATCTGTGCCACTAAAAAGAAATGACTCAACAGAGAAAAGGCGACAGGAAATGTCACACAGTAGGAAGATATGAGTTGAGATGAGGCTGAGCAAGATGAACGGAAATTAAAAATTAAGCAAGGCCAGCTACAGGCCTATAAACTTCCTGATGCAAGCCTAGCATTCCATGGATACAGAAGAGACTCCGAAGGCTTCCACAGGAAGCAAGCTAATTACACGGAATGCCACAAAGATGTGTGTGTGTGTTCCCACCACCACTTTCCTCATTATTACCAGGTTCTCATTAGCATCCTGTTTACAAGGAAACAAAAAAACCATGATTTTCAAAACCTAAAGGAAAATATTGTGTTTAAGTCGGCATAGTGTGTCAGATGTAAGGCAAAAGAGCCATCAAGTTTGCAAATGCTAGCACACCTACACTGATGCTTCTCATACAAACACCCTCTGCTGAAACAAACAATCAAATCAGATTCTTCATTGAAATCAAAGATAATGCCAAGAGTAATGAGAACACATGCTACAAAAAAAGCAGGAAGCTATTAGAAATATTCCTTTAAGACTTTAAAAATTGAAGGGCAGAGCATTACAGATAATGATGCCTAAAGGAATAAATATCCTTTGGAGCACCAGAGCTATGAATGGATAGTATGTGCAACAAACCCCCATCTTTTGTGATGTATACACAAAAATCATACCTAAAGTAATGATGCTTTGTTGGTTTTTCATCTTTTAAATCATTTTATTTAAAGTACCAAGTATATGGACAGAGGTGATTCCATTATTGTAAAAGATACTGTAAAAATGAGGTGTGGATTACAGCAACTGGACCATGAGGAGGGAATCCAATGAGACCTGTCCTGAGAAGTAATGCATTACACTCACACATACATCATGCATAGTAAGCCAAAAAAACTTGGGGAAATTAACATAGAAGGACTTACAAGGATGGATTGGAAGGCTAGGTGTTTTGAAGCAACCATTTTAAGGGCAATTCTAAAAATATGGTCACAAATTGATAATGTTACAGAGACTTTAAGAGTCTCATAATGATTGTCAAAAAAGAAAAGAAAAACACCTGGAGACTGAGTGCATCTAGCAGGTGGGACTCTCATCAGGGAGAGGGCATGGAAGAAGCATCTGTAGTTTTACCATTCAACACTCTTTAAAATTCACGTGTACCCATGGCTTCAATAAAACAAGAAAGATTTTAGGATTTTATCCTATTTCCTCTGAAAGTTGCTATTTCATTATATTTTCAAGTGATAAGTAAAAAGTAACTTCTCATTTTCACTGATGCTACCTTAAGAATCCATAACTGTGTTTAAAATGTCACTTTTTGTATGTCTATATGTGGGAAAGCTCTTGAGGACCTGCCTTTGCTGATCTCTATGAGTTCTTCATACAGTAAAACCCATACTCTGTTCTGTGAAATGGTACCTGACTCCTCATTTACCTTGTAATATTAATGTTTTGTTTTTCTAGCAGTGGACACCACACCCCTTGTCTTTGGTAGATACAACTTATACTTGATCAGAACTTGCATTATTACATCTGTACACTCTTTAAATAGTCATCCTAAATTTCACTGAACACTTGACATGGGCTAATAGAATGAGTTTCAACTTTTTGTGTATGTATGTGTATATATACATATATAGAGATACTATATACATATGTGTGTGTGCGCTTCAAATGAAATTTCAAGTGATTGATAATTACTAATCAAGGTAAGATTTTACTATGTATGATAATGCTGTTCCCAGGAGACATACACACACACACACACACACACACACACACACACTGAAATAGTCTAAAAAGTGATTTTCTGTTTTATTTAGCTTTTTGCTATTGTTGCTGTTCAGTTCTTATATAGCTCATTTTAACTTATATAAACATGGTATTGCTCAATTTTTCCTCATGTCAATCAGACATCATGATATTTTCTGAATAACATATACCTTTCCTGTTCTTTATCTCTAACCAGAATTTCAATTTATTGATATGTTGATGATGAGAGCTCTTTTATTATTATCACATTTTATTCTGTCTGTGTGTATACATGTGCATGAACTTGCATGTTCATACCTCTACCCACATGCTGAGGTTAGAGGACAACTTACAGGAGTTGATTTTGTCCTTACAGTATGTTGGCCCCCAGGATCAAACTCAAGTTGTCAAGCACATTTTACCAGTTAAGCCATATTGCTAGCTAGTACCCCTTTATTAATGATGAATGTACTAGTAAGGCTGATTTTGGGGTATACACATACTCTTACATGTATGCCTTCCCAGGATTAAGATCATTTATTATAAAGTTCTCAGGTATAAATGATGAACAAAAGCTGTTGTGGTTTCATTATGAAATACCCCTCATAGATCCTTATTTTAAAAGATTGATTCATAGCTCCTGGTGCTACTTTGGAAGTTTCTAGAAACTTTAGGATGGAGATGAAGGAAACCCTCTTTGGGAGTATCTTTTGGTCCTTTCTGTCATGTTACTGTTGTGCCCCACTGCCACGTTCAGCCCATTCACAGGGGGTAAACTCTACCTGAATTCTGAAACCATAAGCTTAAATACTATATGAGCCTTCCTTGAGTTCTTTCTGTCCAGTGTTTGGTCTCAGTGATGAAATGTCTAACTCAAAGGCTGATAAATGTGAATAGTTCATGTAGCTCTTGCTGAAAGCTCATAAAGTAATCTCACAGCACAGCACAGCCCAGGCCAGCCTAGCCCAGCACAGCCCAGCACAGCCCAGCTCAGCACAGTACAGCACAACACAGCACAGTATAGCACAGCACAGCACAGCACAGCACAGCACAGCACAGCACAGCACAGCACAGCACAGCACCTTTTCATGGGTATCATCTTGTCTCATTGCTGATATCTAGCTCCTCTGGATAAAAATGGTCTCTATTACAGATTCAGCCTCATGATAAATTTTCTCAACTTTCAATATGACAGGGTTACTCCCCATATTTGATGGTGTCTGTGAATACTGTCAAACTCATTGAGTCGGGGCATCTATTCCACCCAGGGGTACCTAATGAGCTTTCCCATTCACTTATTCCATTTTCTTGGGATTCATATGCATGCAATCATGTGTTCAAATAACAGGATTAATTTTCTTTCAAGACTAACAATTTTGTTTCTATTTCAAAACAAAGTTCATTGGTTAGTATTATAAATTATAGAAAATAACCACCCTCCAACTCCTCTCAACTATATACAATGGAAAAAACAACCATAATTTTATTATTAAAACAATGCATTTGATACAAATTTATGTACATTTAAGTATTAATAATGCAATTTATGTAGCATCCTCAGATTTATTAGCAATATGCTATCTTATCAGTACAATTGTGTGTTAGATCACTTTGCTTCTTAAAATTTGTGTGTGTGTGTGTGTGTGTGTGTATGTGTGTGTGTGTGTCTGTTTGTGTGCATGTATGTGTACATTTATGTATATGGCTATACTCACCTAGGTGGTTGTGTATGGAGGTCAGAGCTGACACTGGGATATCTCCCTTCAGTCCTCTCTGTCTCTGTCTCTGTCTCTCTGTCTCCATCTCTCTCTCTCTCTTTGGAGGGGGTGTTCTGCTTCTGCTCTGCCACTCAGGTAGGTAGACTGCGCTTACTCTATGCCTGCGCCAAGCTAGTGTCAGGCTATGGGAAGCCACAGGATACTGCTCTGGGGTTGGGAGGAGGGCAGTCTCAGGTCCTGGGAACAGTCAGAACTCGCTTAGGGGTCCTTGGGTCTTCGATGAAGCCAGGGTGTCTGGTTCTTTGGCTCTTGGGCACCCAGGGGCTGCTGAGAGCCGAGGAAGAGCTAAGAATGTAGTGGGGACCTGTGGGCTGGATCTAGCCTGGGGCTGAAGGGGAAAAGATGGGAGAGCTCTGGCTGTATCCCATAAGGAGAGTCCTCGGCTTGTGGGTATGTGTCTTGGTTTGGTGGAGGGCATGGCTGGGAGCACTTCAAGGCCTTCTGTGGGAGAGCGGGAGACTAGATGGCCAGCTCTTTAGGTGAAGGCCTGATCCATTGCTCCCCACAGCGGATCTCATGTGAAAACAAGCAGTCCATGGTTTTAAGACACTTATTGTCATGGTGAAAAGTGGATGAGTGAAAACCGTACCCCCTTCTCAGGGTGGGCCTGAGGTTAAATACCTTTTGCAGGGAAGAGTGTCTGGGAAGGGGAGTTTATCAGCTAAGCCTCCAGGCCTTTAAGTACCTCATTAAAATGGAGATCTGTCTTGAGGTTACATGACCATAGGTCACCTCCTCTACCTGTGGAAGGGCCTGGGGCATTGCCCTTACATGACTGATGGTCACAAATCTATGGAGGGCTGCAGCGTCTGGTCAGGAGCCTAGTGTCTGGGAGCATGGTAAAACGTCTGCCATCCCTCAGGGTCACCAGGGATTTCCAGCCTGTGCTCAACAAGGAACCAGGCTGAGTTTCACGCACCTGAATCCAACCTGTAATATATTCACAGTTTGTTCTAGACTGGCTAGCCAATGGAGCACTGTGATGATCTCTATCCACACACTTATACTGTGTTTTAAGTGCTGGTACCCTGGCTGCCTCTTTACTTGAGTGATGGGGATCTCCAAATTCATGTCCTCGATCTTAATACATCTATCTCTCCAGACCAATAACAATGGTTTACACTAGGATGTCTTACAGGAGTATAGTGAGGGATGTTTATATGAACTGTTGATTTTTTTTCCTTGATCAAACACTTGCTTTTAAATTTTTGCATTTGTATCAGGTGAACATTTACAGGTATCAAACAATGAAAAGAAAACGGTGCCGTGTAACGTGGTATTTATATGTATGTGTACATGTGCTGTTTGCTGTCTCAGCTAACAGGAACATTCCAAGAGGTGACTGCAAGTCTGGTTCAGCGTAGCTTGGTAAAAAGCGCCCCTATCTTCTCTCCATCATCCCTAACTGTAGCAAAGGTTTTCACTTCAATCCTCCTGATGTGACATCATGTTCACGAACTGGTTGCTGGCCACTCCAGAAAACACCAATAGGCTTTCCTTTTTACCTTGCAGTGCTAGAAGGACCTCAGTTTCATCTCCCCTCATTGTCATTGATTGTCCTTAAATGCTATTGGTCAGAACTGAATCATTCATACAAAAGGTCCAAAGGGGAAAAATGAATGACTAGCAAATAGAAACGTGAGTATCACCTCTGATTTAAGTTTAGGTTAATTGTAATTAACTACCTCAGTTTGGAAGACCGTGGCCACAACAAGAAAATGAGTCTTACCAATGAGGGAGTGAGGGTGTGGTGGAGGCTGAAATGTTTATGTCAGTTACCTGTATAATTTATTTGGCAGGTGCTGCCACTTTCTCTGCCCAATTTATCTTGTTTAATAACCAAAATCAATTATTATTTTTAAAAAGCTATTACCTTCTACTTCAAATTTCTCATTTTCCACTATGATTCCTATAGACATTGCTTCCATGAACATTTGGAAAACTAGAACAAAATCATTTGATCTCACAGGTTTTTTTTTTGTTTTTTTTTTTGGCTGAACAACCTGACATTTATCTTATATTGTAAGGATTATTGGTTGCTTTAACTTTTGGTTTCTGTGATGATGTTTTATGATATGTATTTTATTTCAGTAGTACCTAATTTTGCTTACCGTATCCAGTTCAATACTAAGACTTTTAAAATTATTTGAAAGTATTAAGATCTCATTAGAATACCGACACAACCTCTAATTTTGAACCTTAGATTTGCCATCTACTCTTATATATTTATGCATGCTCTCTTACAGTATAAATATTGCATTGTTTTATCTTTTTTATGAGTTTCTACTTTCAGTTCTTTATTTGTGCATTGCACAATTTTCTTTGAAGTTGGTGATTTGAATTCTTGACTTACATAATTCTTCTCTAACAACATGACATCCATGCGCACTTTAGGAATCAAACATTCTGATTTATTAAATTTCTTAAAATCACACTGGGCACATAGGAGGAACAACAATATGAACTAACTAGTATCTTCAGAGCTCCCAGGGATTCAACCACCAACCAAAGAATACACATAGTGGGACTAATGGCTCCAGCAGCATATGTAGCCAAGGATGGCCTAGTTGGTCATCAATGGGAGGAGAGGCCCTTGGTCTTGTCAAGGTTCTATGCCCCAATATAGGGGAATGCAAGGGCCAGGAAGCAGGTGAGGGTGGGTTGGTGAGCAGGGGGAGGGGGGAAGGGAACAGGTGTTTTTTGTTTGTTTTTTCAGAGGGGAAACTGGGAAAGGAGATATAAGAAAATATCTAATAAAAAAATTAGAAATGATTCATAAAGAAACCCAAGGATAATTTTCTTAAGCCCTAAAACAAAACAAAACAAAAAACATAAAACAAAAAACAAAAACAACAAACAAACAAACAAAAACAATAGTCCAGGCCAGTTGGTAAGTTGGCAGCTGTCAAAAGGTAAAGATTGAGGCTGGAAAAAGAAAAGGCTATGTCTTCTGACTTAGGCTGCAAGCTTCCCAATGGAAATCTGTCACAGGTTAGGAAGTGTAAGAGTTGGAGAGAGCTTCAGAGAACAAAAGGAAGCCTAAAATACTGGAAACCGTAGACTTAGACACTGGTCAACAACCAGTGGAGAGAAATACTCAATAATATTCAGATTCACTTAAGCCATCGTGAATGGAGGATCTTTAACATAACTTATGGTGAATCTGAATCCCTGAGAGATAGTCCCCTGGCTGTGTGATTTACTGAGTTTACTGGAGGTCCAGTTGCTAACAATGTTTTTTCTTGATTCTATTTCCTTGACCAGAAGGAAACAGCTTTTCCTAGTGGTCCTGTGATGCTACTGAACCTACCATTCCCTGTCACAAAGAAGAAACCCTACAATCATTTAGAAGTTAGGCTGAAATATGAAAATGGACATAATAATCCACAGTTACCATGAAAACCCAGTAATTCATTCTAAAGCTGATCAATGGGAGAGATTTATGTCTGTACTGGACATGTTCCATTTATGCCCGCAACAACACCCCCAACCCCTGAGTAAGGGTGTTCATTTAAGGGGAGGTAAGAAACCAGAGCTCTTTTCGGGCATGCTTGGCCTAGAATGAATAGTGCCTACAATTGCTGCTTTCAAAATCCCTTCCTTAAGTCTGCCTAAAGGATTTCACTGCCAGCTCTCATTAATGAGATGGTGATTTTCCTTTAAGTAAAAGAAAAACAAATTGGTCATGGAAAACACATTCTGAGACTTATACAACCTTTTTCACTTTCATCATGTTTGTATTCATCTCAATGTTACCCAAATTGCTTATTCTCTCTTCTTAGGTAAGTAGCTCTTTAAAGTTTAGTCAAATGTAAAGGTCTTACATGGTAACTGAGTTTATGTTAATGGCCAAATTACTACTGCTACATCTGTCATATACAGTTGCACTTTGACTCAAAATTTTTCATAGTTTTTATCTTCTGGTAATATAAAAAATACAGGTCAATAAAAAAAGAGTATAACTTTCTCCCCTCCATGTATGATGAGAAAATAGGACAGTTTTACATTTGGAGTTCTTCTGTCTTATACTTCCTGGTGCTCAGTTAATAGAATAGGAAAGTTTCATCAGTTTTCAGTTAAATGATATCATCCATGGCACAAAATACAGGAAGAGCTTCCTCTTGTATCACAATGTAAATTTTATGGGAATTCAAAGATTGCCCCTGAGGTATCATTTTATCCCAGATCTTAAATATTGGCTTCTTTGAAAATTGGTTATATTGATAAACACTTTCCCCCTTTTTGGGAACAAATTACAGAAAAAAAAGAAGAAAGCAAACAGGAGGTGCCATAGAGAGAAGTCAAAGGTCCCTGAGATGTGCATGACCATTTAATACTGGGCTGTGTTAGGAGCCTGCTTAGAGTGTTAGAAGTTGTGCACAAAGCTTGGACTGAGTTAAGTTTGTTGTTTCAGGAGAACGCAGTTCAGTGATACGCACAAGAATAAATTTAATTTTGAAGGTAAAATATTCTCAAATTTCACCACTTAACCCAAACTCAACACTCATTACTACAAAGTGCTACTAAGCAGATTCCCCCAGAAACCCTGTTCCAGCCTTCTCCCCTCTCTCAAAGCAGCTCAACCCACCCTCCTGCACCCACCACAAACAGAAACTCAGTATCCTTCTCTGTGGTCTGAGAAAGCCTAAGCTTGTTGGTTGCTAGGGCCTATTTAATAAATTTTCCTAAGCTGTGTGGATAATGAGATAAGATATTCAGGGGAATTAAAATGTTAATTATGTGTACAGGTTGGTAAATACGCTCTGTGATTTGAACAGACTCATTATATGAGCTTAAATTATTATTACAACAGTGAATGTCAACCATTCATGATACATTACCTTCATCACAAAATATTGACAACCAAATTTAACCATGTGCTCACTAAAAAATTAATGACTACACCAGAATTATTCTCAGTATGCTTTCAATAATTCCAGAAAATTCTTCTGAGAATACAGAAGCACCACCCCCTGCTATCTCACCCATCCTCTCTCTTCTCCTAAATATCCATGTCCATTGTTCTTCTAACTAAAGAACTCAGGCAGACTTCACATTGTCTTGGCACTGGGTCTCTTAAGTATCTGCCCAAAGTCAAATAGGAAGGAAGGGACAAAGAGAATGCGAGACCTTGTTTCTATTTTCCACCAATTGTATACAGCTACTATTTGTTGACAAATACCTCTAATTGGTATATATTTATCACATTTACTACTCAGAACAAACCTTCTGCACCAGTCTTTATGTTCCTCTTTTTGCCAAGAAAACTTTTAAACACATTGTTAATGTCTAATCGAAAGGAACAAAGCTCTCATGAATCCTCATCTGTGCTTCGCTCAGTCCCCAAGTCCTGAAATCCACCTTGGGCCCCCTTTAAAGCCCAGATTTAGTATTCAGAGTTTCAGATATAGACACTCAAATGAGAATCATCACTTCTGAAGGCAAAAAAAAGGGAAAACAACAAACAAATAAAAGCAAAAGGTATGGTCACCATGGCAAGGACCCAGCCAGAGTAGCAGAGTAGAGACAGAGATGCTTATGTCCATGATTGTGACATGGCTCCCCCATTTGGCAGTCAGGGTGGGATCCCCATAACAACTCAGCATTTCCCATTTATAAACTTTGTAAATCATTCATCCCTGTATTGTCTTCTCAGCTGTCCTCAGCATTCTGGGCAGGGAAAGGTCCCAGGGAGCCAGTTTGCATATTGCTTGAGGCTACATATGAGCTCCTTATAACCTGATCTGCTTGTCCACTGCCTGTGACATGTGTAAGCTTAGCTCATATCTATTTCTATCTCTATCTTTATATCTATCTATCTATCTATCTATCTATCTATCTATCTATCTATCTATCTAATAGCTGCTGTGATTCAGCTAAAGACTAGCCCATAAAAATAGAAGACAAGATTAAAGGCATGCTACTATGGAACATGAATCTGAGAGAAGCTGATACATTTTTTGCTATCTGTGGAAGAAATTATCAAGGCTAAGCTAACTAGGTGTGGTATATGCTTATTAAAAAAATGTATTTTCTAAGCCACAGCTTTCTTGCATAGTTTGAAATGTGTATGCTTAATATCCACATCAATTTTGAGTACTCTTGTTTTCTATGTTTCTCATTAATCAGTAAGTAGTTAGCCTTACTCAAACATCTGTTCACCTCTTGATTATCAAATTTAATTTTAGATGGTTTGGGTAAATGAAATAAAATCTCCTATTTTAGTTGGGGATAGATACAAATAATTATCTGTCAAGTTCTACACTTTACATTCATGAATTTTAAGATGTACTCTAATTCATTCCCCACACTGGTCACTGACTCCACCAATACTTCACCTGATCTATGCAAAGTCACATGACCACGATCTGTGCCTTAGATGTTTAGACTTGTTTAAAATAGGACTTTAAGAGAACTAACAGTCAAAGTAGTGTGGTGCCTTACTCCTATGATCCCAGCAATCGGGAGGCTGGCATGGAATGAGTAAATAATATAGCATCATGTGTCTTAGCTCTCTGGTTCCTACCTGAAGTAATATAGCATCAAGTGTTTTAGCTCTCTACTTCCTGAATTACATAATTCAGCTCAGCACTGGATTTGTTCTTTAACTTTATTGCATGGTAGAAATAAAATGACTATAACCCAGCCAATCCTCATCCCACAGAGTAGCCGTGAGCTAAACCAAAACTTTCCCATTCCCACAGAGCAACTGTGAGCAAAAGACCAGAGAAGCATAGCTGAAGATGTAAGTGGAACTTCCAGTACTAAGAGGCTCAGAATAAAATGAGGATGAAACATTCTAAAAGCAGTCATATTTACAATTCTACATATATGCATACCCACTGAACACTCTCGTTAACCACCCTGTCTATCCCCTGCCATGTCCTCCATTCCTTCCCTCTCAGTTGCATTTGTTTACTTTGTGTTATCCCTACAGAGATCATCCAGGGCTATCTGTGTGATTAGGGGTCTGAGGCTATTCACTGAAGCATAGTAGACTCAAGAGAGAGTACACAGCTAGAGACACTGATCCTTCCTCTCTCAAAAACATTGTTTATAAACAATACATTATTATGTAGAAAATTTTTAGACACATTTTTAAAAACCTGTAAGAAAACAGTGTCATGCTAATTGTGGAAGGAGATTGGTTTGGTTGTGAGAAAACAGCCAACGAAAGTAATATTTATTTTTAGCTGGCACATAAGGGCACACACGTGTAATCTCAGCAACCAAATGGGTAGAGGAAGGTGGATTTGGGTGAATTCATGGCCAGCCTGGTCTTCCCAGTGAGTTTCGGCCTAATTAGGGCTACATAGTGAGACTGTCTCAAAACACATTACACATATACCATAATGTGCTACTATTGTACATGAGGTTATATGATACTTTGTATAAAATAAGAAAACCTATTTTCTATTTGTAATTAATATAGCAGGCTGGCTCATTTTAACACATTAGGCCACATTTCCTAATAACCTAAGATGAAAAAGTGTGGTTTTCCTAAGACTGTAACTTGAGATATCAAACCATAAATGGGCATCATGCATACCTAAGATCTAAATTGAAACTATTCAGCCTGATAGGAAAAACAATTTTTCTAGGAAATAAAAACATCTAAATACAGACTATCTAAACATTTCTGTATTCCTGTATGTGCAATGACCAGGATGATCCACTGAGTAATGTTTGCTAAAGATGTGTTTCCTTAAGAGAAAGATTTCACACTGCAAAGAAACATTCATTAGATAATAATTAGTATATAAAATCAACTATAATTCAAATTTATTAAAACAAAGTCAGCAAAAACATGAGATTGAATAATTTTCCAAATATTTTAAATTATAGTTATTAAACATTATTTCTGTAGCAGCATATGAATCAGAACAATGTAAAAGCAAAAGTTGAGAGGTTCATATGTAGTATATTTCTATACTTGTTCAATGAACCAAAACTCATGAGAATTGAAAGTCAGAGTGAGAAAGATAATTCTTGACCTTACTTCAAAAATATGACTTATTCATATAATTAAGTCTAATTTTCCTTTAATACATATTTAAAATGGCTAAGCTACATAATATACATTCTAGAACTACTGCTGTATATTTCATTAGAAAATCAAAATTTTCATGTATAAGTGCATATATATACACATATGTATATATATATGATGTATACATCCATATTTGATGCTTTTATTATAAATAAAAGTATATAAATTTGTTTTAAGTATCTCCTCTTCTATTAGTCAAATTGAGATAAAAAGCTTAAATACCCCTAAAGTACAGTTTGATCCCTCTTCAACATAAAAGATGGATCTCATCCAAGATCATAAGCCTAGTAAATGGTAGTCAGCCTGAAGTAAAACCATCTTCAGTTCCACTAGTGACACAGTCGGTGAAATAGAATAAAAAAGATAATTACCCTCAGGATAAGCCCATGACCCCTGCACAGAGCAAAAACCCTATGGGAAATATAGAAATAATGGAAAACTCTATCATCAATCTCATGTTTTTAAAAGTGTTCTAACAGTTTTTAAACTGAAAGACTTGTCTTAAAGTTGGCACTCTACATTCAGCAGTCAAAAGACCACAGGAGTACTGAAATTACCTACAGGGAAAGTGCATTTGTGTGCTGGTGGGTCTGCTCGTTTGCTTCCTGGCCAGGTTTTCTTTCCTCTTCTCAGTTCTATGTGCTTCTGAGATCCTGAATATTGGAAATTACTATCAACATTGCTCAGCACGCTCACTTTTCTTGCTGGTTAGAGCCACTTTGAACCATACTTTCAATGTCATTGACTCAGTAAATGAATTTATGTAATTTATTTAATGTAATTATGTAATTTATGTAATGAGTTACTGTAATTCATTTTTTAACCCCCGGGTATTAATCAATATTTCTCTGGCTGTGATAAGACACCTCAACTGGCCCTGCGGTGGTGGCGCACGCCTTTAATCCCAGCACTTGGGAGGCAGAGGCAGGCGGATTTCTGAGTTTGAGGCCAGCCTGGTCTACCGAGTGAGTTCCAGGACAGCCAGGGCTACATAGAGAAACCCTGTCTCGAAAAAACAAAAACAAAACAAAACAAACAAACAAAAAAAGACACCTTAACCAAAGCAATTTATAGAAGAAAAGTTGATTTGGAGGTTACAGTTTCAGAAGGTTCATGCTCATTGTGGTGGGGATCATGGTGCAGGCAGGCAGATGGGGCACTTGAGCAGAACTGAGAGCATACACCTTGACACAAACACCAAGCAGAGATAGATACAGAATGGTGGAGTCCATTGAAATCTCAAAACCTGTCCTGTTACATTTCCTCCAATGAGGCCACAACTCCCAATATTTTCCCCTATAATTCCACCAACTGGGGAGGTTGAGCCTATGAGGTCCATTCTCTTTTAAGCTACTACATCCCCTTTCCACTATGATCCACGTACTGGTCACCATCATTCTGCTGTTTCTATGTGGTAGCATTTTTATATTTCACGAATGAGCTCTGAATTATTTCACTTAAGCATAGTAACATTCTCCAGTTCCATTCAGGTTGTCACAAGTGACAAGACTTCATTGCTTTCTGTGGCTGAGTATTATTCTGTTTTATGTGGGAGGAACACTCTATTACACCATTTACCTACTGTTATGCTGAAGATGGCTCCATTTATTACCTATTGTAAATAGTATTTAAGGATATTCTTTTGAATCACAGTCACCTACAATATCTTCTTAAGCTTGGCAAACTTATAAAGTTGACTATTTCACTTTTTCTGGAAAGAAAATATGTAAAGGAAGAAATCTAGAAGAAGAAGAAAAAATTGTGGGTACCCTAAATATTATAAACACTGCTCAAAAATGATCAAGACTTCTCTATGTCAGTAAAAATTATTTGTTTGGTTCTAAGTGTAATTACTTGGTACATACTGTTATTCTGAGTTACTTTGGTTTTAATTTCTTTGCCACCAGAGGAACTCTTGCTTCTTTTCTGCAATAAAACTGGTATGTGATTATTGATTTAACACTTCTTTAAAAGAAAATATAACCAACAAATCTATCACCTCAGCAAACATCGTATGATATAAACGCAGATTAAAATGTCATGATACCCAATAATTATGCAGTTCCTATTTGCCAGTTATCTGGCTACCATTTGAGATCTCCTGGCATCCTGGCACCATAAAAAGTAGCAGAAAATCTCTCTTTGACTAAACCCTCAAAGACATGAGGCAATTTGACCATCATAGAGCTAAAGAACAAGATATTTGCCCTATCCTAAGACCAATAACAACATAGTTTGAGTAACACTAAGCAAAGGATCAATAAAAGAGATTCTTCCTCCTATGCTCTCAGGCTAGTGAAAGGCTCTCTCTTTCTGGAAATAGCTAGTGAGTGTCAAGGTACAGAGAAAGGAAACAACTGAAGTATGGAAACATAGGGAAGGTGAAAGCCAAAGGTTGACTAGGAACTCTTGGAAGAAAGAAATACTAAACAGTGGACCACCATTGGCGCTTCCATTCTAGTAATAAAACTGATTAGCACATGACCTGAAAGACATTTGTCCCATATCACTTTCTCCTGAACAACCCCAGAAAAATAAACATCCTGCAACTGGAAAGTGCAGGGTAATAAACCAGGCAGGAAATGCATTTAGGAATTAAAACATAGACTGAAACACTAGCCATGTCTGGTTTATTAATTAGGAGTAGTCTCCTCCCAAGTAATTTCTTATCTGTTGTTTTTACATTATGAGATGTAAAGTCTTGACCTGCTGTGATTTCTCAATGAGGAAAGATTCTTGCCTGAGGATCTGAGTTCAATCCCTGGGACCCACAGAGTAGAAGGAGAGAACCAGCTCCTCAAAGTTCCCCTCGGATCTCCACATGCATACCATGACACTGATACAGACACATAGAAACAGTGAAGAAGGGTAAGGTCTCTAAGTCCCATACAGTTCTCTCTCTCTCTCTCTCTGTCTCTCTGTCTCTCTGTCTCTCTGTCTGTCTCTGTCTCTGTCTCTCTCTGTCTCTCTCTCTCTGTCTCTCTCTCTCTCTCTCTCTCTCTCTCTCTCTCTCTCTCTCTCTCTCTCTCTCTCTCTCTCTGTCTGTCTCTCACTGGAAATAGTTGAGCCAGGTTATGCAGTCTTTTTGCTATATGACTCTCACCAAATGCCAACTAATAAAGTTTACCTCTCTATATAATGTGAGTAGAATGGACAGGAAGAAAGGAAAGTCTAATGTAGACAATTTTATCAAGGTAAGGCTTCACAGCTCTGTGCTATGTCCCTCATAACACCAGGCTGCAAAACTAAAGGATAAATTTACCTACTTATTAGAAAAGACACACATAGATTATTCTGACTGGTCAGTAGGAGTCTCTGCTAGAGCTACCATCTAGTATAACTCACAGCTAGGAATATGCTGTGTAGCCTCATTATTTAATTAAGAGTAGGAGTTACAAGAGCCCTAAATGCAATGGAGCAGTACAATTTGCAAGGGCTCACAATTTATCGTTTTCATTAATTAACATAAAGTAGTGTAGGTGAATGAAATCAAGTGATCTGCTCAGCTATTAGAAATTTGAGAGTTAATTAATATCCCACCACAGATCATTGAGCTTAGAAATTATGAGTAACATATAGAATGTTAAAGAGTGTCATGATGTTTTATAAGCACGGGATATTCCTCTATTCCTTCAAATGGGCTCCTTAAAAAGTCTGCTACCCTAAATTGATTTAAGATCAGATACAGTTAAATCCACAAGAAAAAAGTAATACAAGGTTTTTTTTTTGAAAAGCCGTGCATTTAATTTTGCAAAGACAATAAATTATTTTCTTATTTACTTAATCAGCCAAGATGATTACCGAGCAGTAGTGGTTATTATTAAATAAATCTGTTTGTGCTTCACAAGTAGGCTTCAATTTTAGACTTCTTTAATTTCTCACCAGGCAAAGAAACAAAGCCACCTACTACTCCATAGCTACATATTAAAACACAATCCAGCAAATTCTCACTTATCTTCTGAAGCTGAGGACAAAACATGGAGGTATAGGAGTCTGTGAATTGCCACCATCACAAGCCCCTGCCTTGGGCTTCTCTTTAATTAAGAGCTCCAGGGCAATGGAGACCACTGACACTCTGCATCTTCCATGAGGAGCTGTGTGATTAAGAGTCGGTCTTGGCATTGCTAACCAAGTGTCAGAAATTAGGAACAGACATGCACTGTAATAAGCCCAGAGACTTCTGCGATGTCTTCATGGTTTCCTAGCATATTTTGCTGCCCCTTATATTATCTACCAAACGTGCAGCTTTGGTAAGAGCAAAATGCATAATGATGCTTCACCAATGTTGCTACTGAAGACAACTATTCACTCTGCAGACTTCTTTTTCAGTCATTTCTTTTCCACTCTAGGTACTATCATCCACTCCCTAAAATGTGTCAAGCACATTAGCAGTGCTTTATACACATCACCTCACTCCTAAGAAAGAACCCTGAAGGTTTGTTTCTTATCCAATAAAAGAGACCTTTCAGGGGGTGGGTAAGTGAACCTTAATCCTTAATATCTCTTAATGTGGCTATATTTAGAAATGTGGAGTAATTAACTAAAGTAAAATGAGGTCTTTTGGGTAGGCTCAATATGACCTGTGTCCTTACAAAAAGGAAACCAGGTCAAAGGCATCACAAGGCACAAAGGATCAGAACAGCCACATGCTAGCCAAGTAGAGAAGCTCCAGAAGAAACAGAACCTGCCCAGCCACCTCACCATGTACTTCAAGCATCCAGAACTGGAACAGGATTGTTGTCTGCTGTTTAAGATACCCAGGCATGACATTCCCTCACTTCAATGTTAGCAAACCAACACCAAAGCAGTGATGTTGATGTAAAACTTCTCTCCAGTGGCTGGCAAAGCAGAAACTACTTACATGTAAGATAGTAAAGACAGGTTATGTACTTTGCCCTTGCTCAAAAAGCAGCTTGCACTCATGGTTTGTAAGAACAAAATAAAATTTGTCCAGAAAAACTCACGAAAATTTAAAATGTTAACACAGACAAGATGACTTTATTTCACTTAAATGTGAAGAACCATCAGGAACCCTCCTCATGTGGGGAGTGAGTTCCCTTGGAAGCAGAGATTAGATCACTTATCACTTTGTGAGGTTATTGTGTAGTGGGTTCAGACTCTTCCAAACTGGTGTTCCACAGTTCGAAAGAGCTTCAAGATTGCTTTTGATGACAGAGAAAGAGAAGCACATAAGGAGAACAGACCAGTCCCAAGTTTCCGCTTGCAGTAGCAATGTTAATTAAGTGTCCTCAACATCTTACTTTTACCAAAACGTGTTTCTTTGGTAGTTGATATTGATTCAAAGAAGTGGACAAGAGCAACATAAAAACCTGATACCTGGCATTTTACTCATTGTTAAGGTAAGATAGATAGGCAGTGAATTTCATATATTTAAATATGCAATTTGGTAAGGCTTACCATATGCATATACCCAGGAGAGTAACAATAATGCCAACATAGTAAATATGTGCATAAACCCAGAGAATGTATAAGTTGGGTAAATTCTCCCTGAAGACCTGTACTCTCTCTCATCTAGGCTCTGAGCACCACCAGGTAAACCATACATGTTTTTCATGTCTAAATATTGATTTGTACTTCTTAAAATTGTATGAGACAATATTCATTATGTTGTCAGGTTTTGGTCTGGATTCTCTCATTCAGCATAACTATTTTGATATATATATATGATTAATGTATAAATAGGTCAATATTTTTATTGATAACAGTATTTTTTGTACAGTCATATCATATTTTATCAGTTCACCTACTACTTTAAGAGTCTTTAATAATAGCATGTCCAGATATGGCTATTGTAAATAAAGCAAAAATGAACATATGAGCCCAAAGTTTTAAAGGTTTATTTTTCTTTCATTTATTTGTATGTGAGAGCCTACAGAACCCAGAGCCCAGACAAAGGTGTCCATTCCCCTAGATCTAGAGGTACAGGTAGTTGTGAGGTGCTGGGAACTGAACCCAGATTTTCTGAGACAGCAGTAAGCATTGTTAATTGCTGACCCATCTCTCTGACCATCCAAGTATGAATTTTTTGTGTGGACTTATGCTTTCAATTTCTGGAAAAATACTAGGACATGAGTAGATGAATAATGTGTGTTATGTTTAGTTTGTAAGAAAGCATCAAATTGTCTGCAGAGTTATTGTATCATCCTTCATCTTCATATTTCCACCTGCAGAATGTGGAAGCTCTAATGGTTTCACACTCTTCCTAGCATGGTCAGTTTTTAAATTGTGGAGAGTAGCATGCTGCATGTCTTTTCATTTGTATTCTTCAAGTGATTTACAATTTTGAACATCTTTTTGTGTACTGATCTGCCATCTGTACATCTTCCTTGCTGATATATCGTTAACATTTTGTCAATCTTTTTTTTGTGGTGTTTTGAGACAGTGTTTCTCTGTATAGCTCTGGCTGTTCTGGAACTCACTCTGTAGACCAGGTTGGCCTCATATTTTGCCAATCTTTAAAACAAGTTATTTCCCTACCGAATGTTGATCCTCCTTTATGCACCCTGAGCACATGTTTCCCAATAGATTTATACAATCCAAACCTCATCTCCTATTTTGTAGTTTACCACTTTATTCTCTTCACAGTATATGTCTAAGAGCAGAAATTTTACTTTAAATTAATTCTAATTCATTATCTTGGTTTTCTAGGGATTGAAATTTGAGTAGAAGAAACGTGACAGACAACATAAGATCCCAAAAGTTTTCTGTTTTGCATTCTTCAGTAAAGTCCATTGGCTTTGTTTTATATTTAGATCTAGAATCCACTTTGAATTGTTATTTTCTTATTCTGTTCTTTCCTTGTGCATATGGATAGCCAATAATTCAGCACCATTTGATGGAAAAAATATATCCCTTATCCACTGAATTGGCATTGCAGTTTTGAAGAAAACCAGCTGTCTGTGTGTATGCATATGAGACTATTTCTGGACTCTCTTCTTCTGTTCCATTGATATATCTGTCTGTCCTTATGCCAATACCATGTTGCTTTGATCGTTGTAGATGTGCCTGTCTTGGTACTAAGTAGTGTCAGTTCTCTAACTAGTTCCCTCTTCAAAGTCTCTTTGGCTATTTTGAGTCCTTTACATTTTCACAGAGACTATATAATAGTTTTCATCAAAAGAAACACATGCTTGGTTTTCCACTGACAATGATGGCCCAGATCAGTTTATGATTTCACGGTACTGTGCCCTATGTCCCCTGAACAGGGCACACCTGTTGATTTATCTGGCCTTCAGCAGCTGTCAGCTCTGTTTGTAACCATATGTGTAGGTTATTGTCTTAGTTAGGGGTTTCCTTTCCTATGAAAAGACACCATCTTTTCTCCTGCCAAACAGAACCAAATTATTTCTATGGCTTTCTACTCCATTGTCAGCAGAATCACTCTGCTAAGATGGATATGTGACTTATTGTTATTATAGAGAGATGTTATTTATTTTTTAATATTTAACTCTAAATCCCCTCACCTTGCTGAGCTCATTTCTTAGTACTGTTATCTCTCTTGTATTTTAAGTCATATTTCCTTTACAGATAATCAGACCATGTACAAATGGAGCTTTTCTTCCAAGTTCTCAGTCAATATGCTCTGAAGTTATTTTCCCTGGCTTATTTTGCTGCCTGAGAAGCTTCTCTTGATGGTGGACAGATATGGGAGGAGGGATTATCCATCTGGTACACCTCATCTTACCAAGGAAGAATCAGTGTGCACAGCCAATATTTGTAATACTACTTCCTGTTGGATTTGTAGATGCCTCCATTAGGTGAGCTTCTCATCTATTTGTCTATTTCCTTCTTTGCTCTAAGATTTTATTTTGCTTTGTTTTGTTTTTTGGCTACAAATACTGATTCTGGGTCTCTCCCATGCAAGCAAAAGGCCTCTGATAATCATATATTTCAAGATGGAAGGATAAAAGAATCCTAGATATGCCAATGCTTTTTCATGTGTATAATGAATTGATTAAGATGTTTTGTCATTTTGTTAATTTGTTAGTTTTATAGCCTATCACATTACATTCCTGAGACAAGTCCCAGTTGATTAGTATATATTATCCATTCTAAACTTCATTTAATCATTTGAGTTTTACAGCAGTGTTGGTCATAAATAATGAGTTGGGAAATATTCCTTCAAGTTCTGAAGAAGAATCTAAGAAATGGTATTGTTTCCTTTTTCAATGTTTAGTAAATCTACTATGATGGCTTACAGCTCTGCAGCTTTTCTTATTGGGTATTTTGAACCATGAATGCAAGTTACATGTATGTGTAGGACTGAGGGAATCAGTCACTTTCATGTTCTTGAAGATTGGACCTAGAATCTCCCTGCATGTTAAGTAGGTGCTCTACCACTGAGGAGTATCCCCACACCATGAGGTTCATTCTGAGTAAGCTTTGGTAATTAGAGTCTTTTTGGTGAATATCCTCATTATATGCAAGTTCTTGAATGTATTTGTTTAAGTTCTATTCTATTTCCTTATCATTTTATATACAAATGTTGAATGTATTGTGATGTCATCTCTTTTATTCCTGATGTAAGTAATGTATACATTCAGTCTATCTCCTCATCATCTGGCTAATTTTTTGAACTGATCTTATCAAGGAGGCAACTTCAACTGCATTGATTTTCCTCTGATGCTTTCTGTTTTCTACCTTATGGAGCTCCTCTATGATCTTTACTATTTTTTTTTTGTTGTTGTGGTTTACTTTACATTTAATTTGCATGCGTTTCCCTTTCTTAAGATGGAAGCTGAGGTCATTACCTATCAGACCTTCTGTATTTCTAATAGAAATCTTGAGGGCTAAAAGTTTTCCCCTACGTACACATTAGTAGCACCCCAAAAACTTCTGATCATCCTGCATTCCCATGGCTACTCAATTAAACTACATCCTGTCCTTTGAATTTCTTTTCTTCACTCTTGGATTTTTAAAGAAGATGTTATCATTGGCTTATAAGCATTTTTGAATTTTTCACATTTCTTTCTGATATTTACTTTATGCTAATTTGATTGTAGTTAGAGAATATTTTTTATGACTTAAATCCATTAAATTCATCTCACTTTGTTTTATGAGCCAAGTTGGTTATCTTTGTCCTGTTAAGTCACTTGCAGAGTTTGGTTGCTTGGGAATGGCTTTCCTTTTCAGACTTGGTTAGATGGCCTGGCAGCACTGCATAGTTTAGAACTAATTATCTTCCACAGCAGAATACTGTATTAGGGCTTCCCAAATTTTGGCTGATAAGAATACACTTTACATTTTATCCTGCATCACATAATTTTTTAAGATAGGGCCTCTCTCCAGACTGGACTGAAGCTTTTTATATAGCTCAGACTGGCCTCAAACTCAGAACTCTCAGACCTATAGGTATTTTATGCCAAGCTTAAACATATTTAAAGAATCTTTAAGATTATTCTTTGGCAGTTGGATAAGGGAATGTGGCAGGTTCTCATGTAGTTTAGCCTGGCTATGAACTCTCTACCATTAGATGTGGTGGCTCACATGAGAATGGCCCCATAGGCTCACATGTTTGGATACTTGGTAGAAAAACTTGAGAAGGCATGCTGCAAGACATGTGTCACAACAGGTAGGCTTTATGGCTTTGAAAGTCCATGCCATTCCTAGATTTCTCTCTCCCTTCTCTGTCTCCATCTCTCTCTGTCTCTCTCTCTTCTTCCCACCATCTCTCTCTGCCTTGTGCTTGAGGATCAAGATATAAGCTCTTAATTACTTCCTCAGTACCATAACTGCCTGCCTGCTGCCATGTTCCATCCCATGGTGATCATGGGGTCACCTTCTGAAGCTGTAAGTCCCAAAAATCTAGTCTCTGAGTTGCCTTGGTCATGTCATCACAGCATTAGGACACATAGCTAATACAGAAGAAAATAACACTGAACTTCTGATCCTCCTGCCTCTACCTCTCAGGTGATAAAATTACAAGTAGTCCACCACGTGGCCCTAGAAGATTCCTTTCTAAGTGATTTTGATGGTCAGTACTGTAACTAAAGAAGAATCATCAGGAGATCCCAGAATTCCTTCATGGTGTAGCCATCATTCATCCTAGAACTCTATTCCTGGGAGTCTTCCACAATGCTCAGCTGTGTTTTCAGCTCTGGAGTCTTAGGTTTTGCCTGGTTTACCTTCCCTAGGTAATGGTCTGCAAAATTTTATAAATGTGAACTGGGACAGTAAAGTAAACAAGATCCCATGTTTCCTATCTCTCGTGAGCCTGAATTCATGGCCTGATGCCTCAGATCTTGAAAACTATTACATATATATTTATTCTATTTTGAGACAGTAGTTTTTATGCAGGATATTAAGCCCAATTTCTCATATTCTATTACGGAAAGAACTGGCATCATAGTAATTTACTCTTTTAATGTTTTAATATGCATATTTTCCTCAAAGTAGACGTATCTATTATCTATTCTTATTTGGTGTATTGAGAAACTGATGTGATTTTAATTTTGGCAGATAAAATTAAGTGAGAAAGGGCAACTTTGAGCTTGATGATGTAATATTAGAGAAAGCACTAAGGTCATATGGAGCTAGAAATTAGCTGTAAAATAGTATCTTCTAGACATAGCATAGCCACTGCACTCATGAATTCACAGCAACTGTAGATGCTCACATGATAAGCACTGAAGAAAAGCAAGACAGTCTGCATCCCAGCATCAGTGGATTAGGGGCTCACAAGGCCATATATCCAGCTGAGGGCCTATTGAAGAAGAAGAGTTGGGTTTCTCAACAATGTGGCCCATGACAGGATGCCCATGCTTCAGTGGGTGGTGCCCTACATACACGATGAGCTTGTGGAAAGCACTGATTGAATTCAATAGGTTCTCATAAAAGAAGTGGTCCATGAATTCGTGAGGGGTTATAAGGTCTGAAAAGAGGATGAGAGACAGAAGCAGGTTGGAAGATAGGTAAGTTTGTTATTGTTTTTAATGAAAGGTCTTACTTCATAGACTAGGCTGGCCTTGAATTACCAGAGATCTGACTACCTCTGGCTCCTAAGTAGTAGGAATAAAGGTGTGACCCCCACCACACGCAGGCCTTAGATAATATAATTTTAGCACACTGTATTCATGTGTGAAATTATGAAAGAATGCACGTTTTAATAAAAGAAAAGCAGTACATTGGGAGCATAAAATAGGATTTTCAATTGAAGAAAAAAATAAAAACATAAGATCAGCGATCTTAATTCTAATTAAGATTCTAATTAGCAGATCTTAATTCTGCTAATGTAGGATTTTAAAAAAAAAAAAAACCAAAGTTATTTTCTAGCAAGTGCAGGAACAAAAAAAGAACAGAAACTTCAGGCAAGAGGCATAAACAGAGCAGACCACAGCAAAGCACAGGCCAGACCTGACCAGGAGGAATCAAATTCATAGCCATGGCCATGGCCACAATTTGTCACAACCATAGTTAAACATCCGTGATGGTCATTTGCAGACTCACCTCCTACAGCCTTGTAACCTCTCTGACATGTCTAATCCATATTTGATTACTAAATCTCTAGCCCTTCAGTATAATGTCACAGCATGTCACTGCAAAAGAGATAGAAATGGAGATACTAAAGAAAGGGGAAATATAAAGGTGCAATTTTTGTGTAGAGAAAACAGGGGATCTTGGCAACACACGGATGTTTTAAATATATACAGCTCCATATTTCTTTGTAGATGTTTATAAGTACAATGCAATGCTTATAACAAATTTCATAAAAAAGAAGCATTGTCTCTTATTCTTAATATGCTTTTAGATTATCAAGGAGAAGATTAATAACTTTATAGTAGTGTTTTATTTAATTTGTATGCTTCCCGAAAAAAAATGATTTTTTTGAGAACAGTATGTAAAAAAGTACTGAATCTTTCTACTTTTTAATGCCCCTTCTGTCTAGTAAACAAAACCATCTTGGAACTTAGCACAAAAAAATTTATGTTTCTTAACTAATGGGAGTATTCCATTAGATAGGGAATGTAGCTGGGCATATTTAATGACCTCCCCTAGCTACTGGGAGTTCAGCCCTAGCACAATAGATAATGGAGGAGAATGCACAGACTCTGTGCCACCCACCTGCTCTTCCTCTTGACATCATTTATCAAACTTGACAGGCTTTCCCAGCTGAACCCACTTGGGCACACACTCGTCCTGAACATTATACTTGAGCTATCCACAACCAATTGAGCAGAATAGGTATATGGCATGGAAAAGCTTTAACTAGCCTGAATGATAGCTCTATTTGTGATTCTTTTAGCAAATAGGGTTCATTTTTATTTCTATGGATTATTCCTTGGTTTTATCAACACATCTTGTATCTGCAAGTATAACCAAATTCATCTTTTAAAATTACAAAGATCTCATAGTGCTCCTGACTGCCAGAGGTCTTAATGGACATGTACACTCTCAAATATCATAAAAATATCTGTAGAGATATGTTTTTTAAACACAACAAAGTATAATGTCACTGTGCATGTAATACCATACTGTGCATAATAAAAGTGATTTTAAAATTAAGATCTTTTCCTTAGAGAGCAAAAGCCAAAAATTAATAAAGTGAGTATATAAATACTATACTACCTATTTTATGTACACATGTGTGTACACATGTATGAGTTGTAGTGTGCATTGGTTTTTGAAACATAGACTGGATCAAGCAAGCTTGTCAGGAGGGGATGGGGATGTCACTTTTCCCAATAAGATTGTTAAAAGTACATAGTTCCAGTGTGGGTGACACAAATAGTGATCTCAGGACTGACATATTAACCACTTTTTTGTTATGTCAGAATATTTGAATCTAATTGCAAGTGGAGTTTCAACAGCAATTGCCACGACCCACTACACTTCTACAGCAGATGTGTAAATCTAGTGTCACTTCAGTCAAAGAAAAACAAATTGCACTTTTACAACCTAATGTTTGAGAAACATAATCTTTGATCTTTTCAAAGGAAAATCCCAGGAAAAGCCATCCATTCAAATATAAATTACCACTCCTAAAATAATCCCCTCATGAACATAGCTCACCATGGCATCTATGCCACCTAGGAGTTACGGTAAAGTATTTCCCCAGAGCATAATCGAATGGTGGCCACCAGAACACAGTCAGTGTGAATGAGTTTCCTCCACTTGTGCAGCCAGATACTTCCAATTGACTAAATATTCATCAGTGAAAAATGAGTGAGAACGATGTGGAGTATCCAGTTTCAGCCAGTAAGAGACAGAAACTCGACTGTGAGAAATGCAAGAGAGTGAGTACACTGACTTAAGACAGGGAGGCCAGCACTGCAGGCAAGCCCAGCCCAGAAAGGAAGGCACCTGGGCCTCTGAGCATTCTGCCATTAAGACCACCCACGAAAAAAAACTGAACAAACCATGAGCCTTTGCCATGCTCAGCCAAAGCAACATCTAGCTCAGTTTACCTGTCAATCACTTCACCTACACTTGGCTATGGAACCCTAAAATAATTGTGTAGATAATCAATAATAATTACTAGTAGTAACCTTTAAGAGTAACAGAAACTTCTTTTGAAACATTGTTTCTGACAAACCAGCCCAAGTTTCTCCCCATTTCAGATGCTAACTAGTGTCTTGTCTGATTCTCTCAGTTCTTATTTGTTATTGATCTTCGGAAAGCTTTCAACCATTTCCAGTCTTGCCTTTATGGTATAAAAATCCCATTATCTTTTGCATAACCACAATTTTAGTTAGAAATTGTGTGCTTATTATTTCTGAGTCTATCCATATCTAACCTCTTGATTAGGAAGACATGAGAGTCTTATGCCATTTCATTCATCACAGAAAGTGATCAGGAAAGGTGTTGACATAATGAGATGGAATCAGAACAGAAGTGTGAACGAAAGATGTTTAAGTGGAGTGAAACAACTGGATCATTAATGATTAATGGGGGTTCATATTATACTCTATTCCTAATTAAGTACCTCTTCCTTTATTTACCCATTTCAAAATTCTAAGTCATGATAGCATGTTCAAACAAGCTGAGGGCAGATAGCCTTCTATCACAGGTTTGTAGCTACATTTTGATACCCATAATAATTGTCATGACAAGATTCTTCTTTTAATCAGGTAATGATTAAGTGCCAGGGCAGAAATGATGAGCTTAAAACTGACAATGATACCATCAGCCTTAGCAGGTCTTTCTTGCTGACAATTCAAGAATGTAGACTGACAAGTTTCTCAGGCCATTTTCCCCTGAGTTCTATATGTCTAATGTACTTCCAAGGCTCTGTAAACCTTAGACTCTGTGAGAAATCTAGTAGTAACTTTTGAGGGTAAAAGAAACTTCTTTTGAAACACAATGTCTTAATGAGGGTAGGCGCTTGAGGCTAGGTACCAAAAATCTAAAACTCATTAAACTCTGTCTCCTGAGAGGCTCTACCAGTGCCTGACGAATAAAGAGGTGAATGCTCTCAGCCAACCATTGGACTGAGCACAAGGTCTCCAGTGGAGGAGCTAGAGAAAGGACTGAAGGAGCTGAAGGAGCTTGCAGCCCCATAGGAGGAACAACAATATGAACCAACAAGTACCCCCAGAGATCCCAGGGACTAAACCACCAACCAAAGAGTATACATGGAGAGACCCATGGCTCCAGCTGCATATGGAGCAGAGGAAGGCTTTGTTGGACATCAGTGGGAAGAGAGGTCCTTCGTCTCGAAAAAGCTCAATGCCCCAGTGTAGGGGAATGTTAACACAGGGAAGTGGGAGTGAGTGGGTTGGTGAGCAGAGGAGGGGGGATGGGATAGGGGGATTTTGGAGGGGAAACCAGGAAAGGGGATAACATTTGAAATGTAAATAAAGAAAATATCTAATAAAAAACCCATAAGCCAGATTTTATTATTTTCTCCTCATATGTCACACCTTCAAACCATTGCACTCAAGAACAGAAACTAACTTATTCTCATAGTCTGCAAGTGGCCGTGGGGTGTTCCTTCTATATACTGCATTCCCTCCTCCACTCTGTCCTCCCTAACACAGAGTCCATGTAGATACAAAGTCTTCACAGACATCTTCCTGCCTCTGAGCTTTTGTACTATTTCTTCTTTCTAGAATGTTCTTCCACCACAATCTACATACATTGTTCCCTTATCTTTGGTGGTGTCCTACTAAGCACTCCTCTCTTGGTGATGGCAGTGCCTTTGCTAACTACCGTCACCCAAGGTATGAAATTTCATTCACCTTTGCCTGTCTTCATATAGATCTGGTTTGTTACTTTTTCATAACATTTATTGCTTCCTCACATTCTAGAATTATTATTATGTCAGTTTATCGTTGTTTTCTTTGCATTTGGATACACATTACTCTCAATCCAAGACTTTGTGTCTTGCTACCTGCTGTATCACCTATAGCTCAAATTGCACCTGACATCCAGGATACTGTATCTGACTGCCTCAACAGATGAATGAATTATTCTGGCTCCCAGTAAAAGCTGCAGCAATATTAACTCAGTCACCCTGTTCAGTTGAATTAGAAATAACTAGGCAGAAGACATGGTTCTTTCCTGCATAATTAATTGAAAGCAAGGCATGGTGAGAAAACCTAGGAACATAAAAGAGATAAACTGTAATAGCCTCCTTTGATTTCAATTTTCTATTTTTTCCAATCAGATATCTATTGACTCTTTCTCCACACCTAGATTGTGTATGAAATATGCAAAGAATCTCTCCAAAAGAGCAAGACCCTGCTAGTCCACTGAAGAGTGCTTGGAGAAGAATAATTTCTAGGATGAAATTAAACTTAGTTGGGTGTCTAACTTGTCTCTGTCAGATAATCTCAAATATCTAACCAAAATTACACAAGTGAAGACCACAAAGAACATAAGCTCTGAGCTTGAAGAAGATTTCTCAGTGAGGAAAAGACATTCTTTTGTTGTTTTGAGGTTAGAACTTCCCCAAGGAAACTTCTGAGAAACATAAGATGCTTTCATATATAATGCAGAAGGTCAGGTTCCTCTTTATAGTGCTAGCTTGGTTCCAGCATAGTTCTTGGAAGTTTCATGTAGATATATGCCCATATGTGAGGTGTATGTGTGTACACACACACACACACACACACACACGTGCACGTGCACATACACACACACACATATATATATATATATAAACATGCCTATATGTGTGCATATATGTGTATATGTGCATATGTGATATATATAAACATGTGTGTTACAGAGAGAGACTGACAGAGAAAGATGTCACTTTTCCTGATTGTGCACAAGTACATTTTAGAGAGCTGAGCACTGTCAGACTTGAGTACATTGGATTAGAATTGTGTTCAAAAGTGAATTAGTTAATTCAATGAACTTTGCTTTTCTCTCCTGGATATCTTTTTAGTGTACCAAAGTCAAATAAGTTTGCAAAGATAAAAAAAGAGTTGTGTAAAGAATCATATCTGATGGCAAAGAGGAGGCAAGAGGAGCCCACAAGAACAGCCATGCTACCTTGTTTAGTTTTACTACTTTAAGGAGTGCAGAAGTACAACACACACACAAACACACACACGATCTATTGAAGCATTCTAGTCATGAGTCACAAGTTAGTTATACACGCCAAACACTGAAGTTGCAGTAAGTTTGCAATGTATTCTGTTTCTAAGAATAGTCCACATTGCTTTACAATGTACCATTAGTTTCTAAGGCAGTGTTTCTCAACCTTCCTAATACTGTGTCCCTTTAATGCAGTTCCTCATGTTGTAGTGACCCCCAACCATAGAATTATTTTATTGCTACTTTATAACTGTAATTTTGCTGTGGTTATGTATCATAATGTAAATATCTGAGATGCAGATGGTATTAGGCAACCTCTCAAGACTCACAGGTTGAGAACTACTGTTCTAAGTGATTGTAGACAAAATGCCACATTGAGTATTGAAAACAAGCATTATTAAGGAGACTGGAACACCACAGCCAAAGTTGTATCAAGGTTAAATCATTCTGTAGCCCTAAGAAACCCTCTGCTCTGGCTTCTGTCCCACCTATGGAGGACTGGGAACAGTCCTCAACCTTGCTTGACTCTGTCTTTGCAGGAATCCTCTTTTGTGCCCAATTTTCACATGGATGCCATCACCATGGATGCCACCTCAGCCTTCTCTAGTTCAGTATGTCCATATCTCAAGTTAAACGCATGTATAGAGCTCTGTTTACAAGTAAGCTCATGGGTTCTCAAGGACTTGGATTTTGCCAGAGTGCTATTCTGTCCTTTACAGAATGAAGAAGATATGACACCCTCCCAGAACTACAGCAACTGAAGAAATCACCGATTATAACACAAAATAATTTTTATTTATGGAATGGTGCAAAAGGAAATGAATATATCAAAAGTCTTATTTAAAACTTTTAGTAAGAGATCTTCTCCAGTGATATGCAAAGTTACTTATTGGAATTCTGTAGTGTTTTGATTCCTTGGAAAAGTATTGCCACAGAAGGTCTGTGGGTGCAAAAAAGGAAAAGCCACTTTGAAGATGTTGCCTCTCCAAGTAGTACCAGGGCAGGACATTGCATGTCTGCAGCCACTGAGACATGATGGCAAAGGGCTCAGCAGCACACAATGGGGTAGCTCTGATTTTATCTCAGCACAGTATAGCACAGAATTATGAGAGTGCCTCTTCTTCACTTAGCTGTCCCTGGCTTCCTATTAAATAATGTCACCTTAACATTCTCATATGTCCACATGTATTTTTTCCATTAAATTATCATTACAAATATCACTGAATCAATGGTAAAGAAAAGAAAACTAATATGAAAAGGCCAGATATGAGAAGACTGATAAGCTGTGTTACTCCACACTCCTCTGATCGAAAGGAGAAAGCTGAGTGGCAAACCTATTTAAGGGTTCTCAACAGGGCACAGCCTTGTCCTTTCGGACACCATCCATTGTCTTGCCACACACAAAATCTTTGCATTAATAAATCAAGTCAAAGCTATTGGTAGGAAATCAGATGAAATTGAATATCTATAATTCACAGTCAGAGAAAGATCATATGATAACCCACAGGTTAATCTCATTTAAATGAAGATTTTTCCCTTCTTATTAAGGTGTAATCAAGAGTTTAGGCTGAAATACTCCTTTTGCTCTAAACCTAGACTACTTCAAGAAATGTGTCCAAATAGAAATATATTTATGAATGTATATCATGTGATATATATACATAATAATTTAGAAAATAATATTATATTAGAGAGTATTTATTATATTCAGGGAGAAGATAAACATCATAGAATAGGAATGCCATCATTAAGGACCAATGGAGCTGAGGGGTTTTCAGCCCCTTAGGACGAACAACTATGAACTAACTAGTACCCTCAGAGCTCCCAGGGTCTCAACCACCAACCAAGGACTGCACATGGAGGGGTCTAATTGTTCTGGCAGCATGTGTATAGTAGAGGATTGCAATTAGATCATCAATAGGAGAAGAAGAGCTCAGGCCTGTGAAGGTTTTGTGCCCCAATGTAGGGGAATGCCAGGGCCAATAAGTAGGAGAGGGTGGAGTGGCAGGCATGGGGAGGGGGAGGCAACAGGGGTTTGTTTTTGTTGTTTTTGTTTGTTTGTTTGTTTTTGGAGGGGAAACTAGGAATGGAGACATTTACATGTAAATAAAGAAAATATCTAATAAAAAAAGAAAAAGAATAAATAACTGCATCATATATAATAAAATTTTAGAGAGAAAAAAAAAAAGAAAGCCTGTGGCGCCTGCCTTTAATCCCAGCACTTGGGAGGCAGAGGCAGGTGGATTTCTGAGTTCAAAGCCAGCCTGGTCTACAGAGTGAGCTCCAGGACAGTCAGAGCTATAACAGAGAAACGCTGTCTTGCAAAAAAAAGAAAGAAAGAAAAATAAAAGCTCCTAAAGTAAAAAGGAATTTCAGGGCAATATGATACATGTTTCACTTATGTCAGGGGACCAAGCCAGAAATTTCAGGTTGGGTTCAGTTACCCTGACTTATTAAAGGAAGTGCTCCAGAGCGGTGGCCACTATGTAAGTGTTCTATTTCACATTCTTCTGCTGTGATAAGACACTGACAGAAATGACTTGCAGGGCATTTATTTCAGTCTATAGGTTACTGTTCATCATATAGGAGAGGACGGCTGGTTCTTGACTCAGTGAGAGAAGATGCACCTAACCCTCAAGAGACTTGAGGCCCCAGGAAGTGGGGAGGTCTGTTGGAGGTGGGAGTAGGGTGTTGGGGAGGTGGGACTATCCTCTTGGAGATGGGGGTGGGAAGGAGGTATGGGATGTGGAACAGTCAAAGGGCAGACTGGGAGGGGAATAAAGACTGGACTGTAAAAAAAAAAGATTCAAGAAGAGAGAAAGAGATGGGGGGTGAGGGGCTAGGACACATGTTCAAGGCAGGAACCTGAAGATAGGAAGTGACACACAAAACATGAAGAATGATGTGTACTAGCTTGTTCAACCACTTTTCCTATACAGCCCAGACCTACTTGCCTAGAGATGCACCACACTCAGTGGCTGGGCCCTTCTACAATTAAGAAAAATGTCCCAGAGATGTGCCCATAGGACAATCTGATGGTAGCAATTTCTAAGCTGAGGTTCCTTCTTCTCAGGTATCTATTTTGTGTCAAGTTAACAAAAGATAAACATCATACCAGTATTGAAACTACTTAAACTGCAGCCAGGTAATGGGAGGGAGTTAGCACTGATTCTCATCCTGGGCTTGGATCAACATTTGCAGACTGGGCTGGAGACCTGCAAGTACATCAGAACAGCAGGACTGGAAAGCCAGGAAGCAGGCAGAGGCAGCTGCAAACTGATAACTGATACCTGAACAGCAGAACCAGGCAAGCAAGCTATAAGAGTTCAACACAAAGAGGCTGAAAACCAAAACCCAAACCAAAATTCAGAGCAACAGAGCAGATCTCTCCACAACATTATCTAGCAAGTGAAAACTCCCATATCGTCCTGGTAAAGTTCCAGGAAAGACAGCCTACACCAAGTGAGCATGATCATGCCAGGGGTGAAATAATACAACTATCTAAAATATGTAAGTAGATATATTTAAAATGCCTGGAGGAGGAAAGGCAAATACTGTGCAATACTAGCATAAGAAGTAATAAATATTTATAAGCCAACATCCTATGGCTTATATTGAAGATAGAGTTAGTCATACAGTCTAGCAGGAAATAGAGTCACAAGACCATTGCTAATAGAACTGACCATGAGCACACTACTTCCAGTTAAAAAGTTAGTGAGAGAAATAAAGGAAAACCAAGACAGAAAATGCTTAAAGACATACAGGATGAATCGAGAGGTTCCTCATTTCTCCATGACAGAATAGGCAGCACTGAAGTTATAGATGTATTCCAAATCTCAGTGGCTTAATAAGTGTGTTTATAATTTGCTTATGGCCTGTGTCCATAATTGCTAAAGCAGAATTGAGAGATGGGGACTTCTGCTTGCTTCGACTTGGAAATAACACACATGCAAATGCTCACCTTGTATTGTTCATAGACAGTCACATTGTTCTCTTTAACCCTGAACATTGAGATTGCTGAGAATTAGACATTATATCTGTTCTTGCTACAGCTAATAGAGTTCCATAAGCTACAAGTTGAAAGAGTGGTGAAGGACCATTGTTTAAAACAATGACAACGCCTCCTGAGAGTTTCAAGAATTTAAGAAAAAGAAAACTATCATCAAACAGAAGCACAAAAAAAAATAAGAAAAAAACAAATAAATTATGAAACTCTGGTTTTATATATTGAAAATTGTAACATTAAGGTTGAAGAGAAACCACTAGAAACTTAAGACAAATGGTAAATTATGTAGAGATACAGGCTGATTAGAATGCCATTTCTCCCATCCACTACACTCCCAACACAAAAAAAGCAAATAGATGTCAAAGATGCCCAGCTAAACTGACCCCTAACAATGAGTATCAATGACTCTTCCAGACACAAAGGGGAAAGGGGAGTTTCCACCAAGTCACTGCAAAGATTACTTGGGGAGTGAGTATACTTCTGGAAGAAAAAATATTACAGAAAGAAGGACTGGGATGTATAAAACAGTTATAATTAAATTCTAATTGGCAATTCTAATTAAACACAGTGCAAAATTTAATTTAGAATGCTTTAAAAATATAAATGGGACAAAAAATTTAGGCATTAGAAGATAGCAGAAGAGGGATACACATAGATTGGGGCAGAATTCTTTGTCTTATTCTAAAAGTAGAAAAACTAAATGAATTTAAATTTTTTTCAAAAAAAATATAGACTTGAGCATAAAAATATTGTTAAGTATGTAAACTGAAAACATTAATATTCTTTGAATTCTATTTTTGAAAGGAAGGGACATATCTAAGTGGTAGGCTAAATCCCTATGAGTACAAGGTCCTGGGTTCAACTCCTCAGTACTGGAAATAAAAAATAACACAAAGAAAGTCTAATATTTTTATCTCTATTATGATAAAGAAGAGTCAATGTATAAAAATTTCCTTTTGTATAGTCAAGTAGTATCTAAGAGCTCCTTTGCCTAACTTTAGGTGCTAACCAATAATCAATGAGTGCCTTTGTTAGGTATAATTGTTATGAAGATATACGATGACCATGGTAACTTTCATAAAGGAAAATATTTAATTGGGGCTGGCTTACAGTTTCAAAGGTCCAGTCCATTATCATCATGGCAGCAGACAGGCAGACATGGTGCTGGAGAAGGAGATGAGAGTTCTACATCTTGATCAGAAAACAACTAGGAAGGGATTCCCTCTTCCAGACTCAATGGAACATGACGATAGGACCTCAAAGTTCACCTCTACAGTGACACATTTCCTCTAACAAGGCCACACCTATTCTAACAAGGACACACCTCCTAATAGTGTCATTCCCTGTGGGCCAAGCATTCAATCATGAGTCTATGTGGGTCAAATGTATCCAAACCACTTCAATGAGAAATATCCTTATGTTGACAACATTTGTATACTTAATATCACAAAGTAGCCACAGAGCAGTGTGAATGGTACCCCCTATGCTCGGAGAACATAGGTGACCAAGTCATGGTAATAGTAGTGAGGCTAGAACCTAACTAAATATGAAAGGGCAATGAAGACTTATGTCAACAAGCAGTGAGCAAAGAGAGTCTGTGTTAGAGTTACTGTGGCTATGGTGAAACAGTTTTACCATAAAAAACATTGTGGAGGAAAGCATTTATTTGGCTTATACTTCCACATTGTAGTCAATCATTGAAGGACATCAGAACACGAACTCACACAGGAGAGAAACCTGAAGGCAGGAATGGATGCAGAGGCCATGGTGGACTGTCACTTAATGACTTGCTGCTCATGTACAGCTTGCTTTCTCATGGAATCCAGGAACACCAGCCCAGGATGGCATCACCTCTAATGGGCTGAGTCCTCCCCTATAAATCAATTATTAAGAAAATGCCCTATAGTTTTGCCTTTGGCTGCATCTATGGAGGCATTTTTTTCAATTGAAGCTCCCTCTTCACTAATGGCTCTAGTTTGAGTCAAGCTAACATAAAACTAGCCAGTACAGGGTCATTTCAGAGGGAAGAAAGGTATTAGTCAAGGTAGTGACACAGAAAACGGTGACAGAGGAAGCCATCTGCATAGCATGGGCAATTAAGGGATCTTCACCTGTATCTTATCTAAAGCCATTAATAAAGCTCAACAGTGGTCTTTTTCTTATCATTATGCACCTATAATTTTGAAAATGTCACTGAAAAGAATCCTGAAAAAATAATATAAATATCTACATTCGAAACAGTTGTGCATATTGAGCTTATTGAGTTTAATAATTATATATATAATTATTCTATATGTAGAATATACTCTATATAATATATATGTAACTATTAGGATATATATTCTATAAATAGAATATATAAAATAAATATAGAATATATAAAATAAAAATATATATTCTAATAGTTACATATTTATACTAATAGTTAACTTGTTTGTCTTCTCGTTAATGTTGAATTCTGCAAACAAGTTCAGAGAGTAGCTGGTACTAATTTTTACTTCTCTAACTAGGCTCTGTTTGATAAAGGATAAACTGTACACATTCATTTCAAATAGTTTTAAAATTCAGAACCATTTGAACTTGCTTCAGGTACAATGTCTGCAACACATGCAGTACTATCTGTTCCCGCATTTAATCAGTAGACTTTAAACAGAATTCGCAGCACAATCTTAGAACAAAAAAGAACACTAAGTACATTTGCACTGTCACTCTATGTGACTGCTTCAAACTTTTATTTGTGCTTAAATTTTTAAACAGTGAAAAGGCACAAAGTATCAGGTATAATGCTTTCATTGGCAAACTAAATTTTTTATTTATTTTTGTGTTTATTCAGTATTTAAAATTTTTAAATATATTCTAATTTCAATGTTGTTTCAAAGCTCTCCTAATGATTACAGGAAAATAATTTGGTGATATATCAGGGTTAAAGAAGTAAGGGTTAAAAGAAATCTGCTCCAGGTGCCAAACACTTGAGCTAAGACAGTCGTGAGGCCCCATTGCATAGCTGTGAAGTGTATGGGAAGTATGAGAGGTACCAATTGTAACTATACGCTACAGAAAGTACATCAAGTGGGAAGTCATGGTTGTGTGATATAAGATGTATGGGAGGTAGAAAGTCATGGGTGTGCAAGGGATGGGAAGTATGTGAAATAGAAGATGACAGCTTTGTGGGATAGAACATGTGAGAGGTAGGAAGTCATAGCTGTATATGATACAGAAAGTTACATTCCCTTCAATACACAGAAACTGAACATGTTGTAACTCAAAGTTCTATTTCATAATGTGCCCAAATAAATGAAATCTGAGGAAACAAGAAGTGCTACATTTATTCTTGCTGTCTTTTTGTTGAATTTATAAAGGCCTCTCATGGAGCCCTGAGAGTTCAAGAAGTGTAAAGAAATAAGGAGCTCTTGGCTTCCTGGAAACAGTCACCAGGGGAGTGCTTCCCCTTTCCCAATTCTGTCCCTTGATGTCAGTTCAGTTTACTATTATCTTAACTCGCTACCTGGTCCTTTCGAAACTTCTCTGTACTCCCCCCTTGCCATCAAACAGTATTAGTACTTCTAAAGTACAAGAGTGTCTCTCCTACCCAGGCCTCCAGGACATAATCACAGAATTTTATTACATTCTAAATTACAATGGCCTCTCCTGGGCAACTGCCCACAGTATAAGAGACATCTTTTCTGTTGCATTTAGGCTTCTCGCTTTCAGTGCCCATTCAATTAACAGTACCATCTACCTACTCCCGAGTGGTCGCAGCTATTTTGAAACTCCATGTTCCATACTCCTGCTGACTATAAAAAGCAAGGGAGCTACTTTTACCATGATATTGATGACTGCATACTCATAGTTGAGAGAGAGAGATACAGAATGATAATGTGACAACCCTTAATCCCACCCCACTCCCCCAAAGTAACAGCCTGGCAGAAGGCAATTGAAGAGAACTCTTAAAAGTAGTGATAAGGATGCTGAGGTGTGACTCTCCAGAGTTGATGGGTTCTGGCAGCAGTGTGTGTGTGTGGGGGGGGGGTGGTTCTTGGGTGGTGGACTCAATTTCCTTTAAGGGGCTGGTCACTGGGAGTTTAACCATGTTCCAGTGCGAGTATATGGACAACAAAAACATAACCTTCTTTCTCCTTTTCTTTTCTTTTCTTTTCTTTTCCTTCTCTTTTCTTCCTTTCTTCCTCCTTGTCCTCATCCTCATCCTCCTTCTTCTCCTCCTGCTCCTCCTTGTCCTCATCCTCCTCCTCCTCCTCCTCCTCCTCCTCCTCCTCCTCCTCCTCCTCTCCTTGATCTTTTTCAGGAGAGGAGAGGTCACAGGGTTGGAGGGGAAGACCTGGGAGGACTTGGAGGTGAGTATTATCCACATTTATGATGTGAAATTCCCAAATAATCAATAAAAATATTATGAAAAAGCAAAAGCAGAGCCTGTTCCCTTCATTTCTATTATAGAGCAGTCCCAATTTATATAATAAACATTTGTGTCCTCGTCTTCATTTCCACAGACTGTTGCTTACTAGGTAAATGTGTTTCTACTAACACTGTCTTTGAATCTGAAACTTCTAATCTATGAATATGCTAGAATAATATTATCAGCTTTCTGGAATGAGTCAAAAGGTGGTGCTTTCAAAACCACTCAATAATATTTCACTTCTTCTACCACTTAATTCATATTAGTACCAAAACTAATACTTGTTTTCTCTCAGACATTGATCTACTATTTTAGGGTTTCTATTACTGCAATGAAATATTATGTCCAAAAAGCAAGTTGGGACAGAATTGCTCCTGTCTAAAGGAAATACAGGGAGAAAAAAATGGAGCAGAGACTGAAGAAAAGTTCATCCAGAGACCACTCTATCTTGGAATCTATCCCATCTGCAGACACTAAACCCCAACACTATTACTGATGCCAAGAAGTGCTTACTGAAAAAAGCCTGGTATAGCTGTCCTCAGAGAAGCTCTGACAGCATCTGACTAATACAGATACAGATACTCATAGCCAATTATCAGATTGATCCTGGGGAC
Organism: Mastomys coucha; assembly: GCF_008632895.1. Classification (NCBI taxonomy): domain Eukaryota; kingdom Metazoa; phylum Chordata; class Mammalia; order Rodentia; family Muridae; genus Mastomys; species Mastomys coucha. The sequence continues at coordinate 24,668,342 of NW_022196899.1, forward strand.
CCCAGTGGAAGAGTTAAGGGAAAAACTGAAGGAGCTGAAGGGGATTGAAACCCCATAGGAATATCAACAATATCAATTAACTAGACCACCCAGAGCTCCCAGGGACTAATCCACCAACCAAATAGTATACAGGAGCTGATGCAGAGGCTAGGAAGGAATGCTATTTAATCACTTACTCCCCATAGCTTTCAGCCTGCTTGCTTATAGAACTCAGAACCACAGCCCTAGTATGGTACTGCCAACAATGATATGCGCCTTCATCTATCAATCACTAGTTAAGAAAGTAATATACAGGTTGGGTATGGTGGCACACACCTTTAATCCGAGTACTCCATTAGAGAGGCAGAGTCAAATGGATGTGTGAGTTCAAAGACAGCCTGTTGTACAGAATGAGTACCAGGAAAGACAGAGCTATACAGAGAAACCCTGTCTTGGAAAACCACAAAGAAAGAGAGAAAGAAAGAAAGAAAGAAAGAAAGAAAGAAAGAAAGAAAGAAAGAAAGAAAGAAAGAAAGAAAGGAAGGAAGGAAGAAACAAAGAAAGAAACAAAGAAAGAGAAAGAGGGAGGAAGGAAGGAAGGAAGGAAGGGAGGAAGGAAGGAAGGGAGGAAGAAAGGAAGGAAGGAAGGAAGGAAGGAAGGAAGGAAGGAAGGAAGATATTCTATAAGCGAGTCCACAGCTCAATCTCAACCACAAAGAAAGAGAGAAAGAAAGAGAGAGAGAGAGAGAGAGAGAAAGAAAGGAAGAAACAAAGAAAGGAAGAAACAAAGAAACAAAGAAAGAAAGAGAGAGAGAGGAAGGAAGGAAGGAAGGAAGGAAGGAAGGAAGGAAGGAAGGGAAGGAGGGAGGAAGGGCGGGAGGGAGGAAGGAAGATATTCTATAAGCAAGTCCCCAGCTCAATCTTATGGAGGCACTTACTCAGTTGAGGTTTCCTCTTCCCTGGTAACTCCAGCTTTTGTCAAGTTGACATAAAACTCGCCAGCATGCCTACCAACTTTGTATATATTTTTTCTCTTAGAGTTCTTATCCTTTCATCATAACTACATGTAGTCCAAGGCAGAATATTAATAATCTGATGAGAAGTAAAATATGGTAACTTCTATAACTTTAAAAACTACAGTTATTAAGTACCACCTTAATAAGTTCAAAGTTACTGGTCCAAAATTAAAAGCTGATAATTTTTGTACTACTTATTTTTTCCTTTTCCTTAACTACAAACTTAAGAAACACAAAAGCAATGCCAGAAAACACATTGATAAAATACCTTTTATGTATGTATTGCACATTTATTGATTGTATTACTGTGCATAAATATATACATATATCCTTACCCCATGTGAATCTCTGGGATCAAACTCAGATGGTCAGGCCTGGTGACAAGGGCCTTAACTCTATAAACAATCCCATTATTGCCATAATGCAAAGGGGATATAAAGGCATCAATCAAAACAACGCCATTTTTGCCTGTTGTGATTACTGGCATAATATATGATTGACACTTTGGATTTTCTAAACCTTAGGCTCAAACTATTATTTTTGGTATGTTTTTGACACCTTCTTGAGTTCTATAAAGTCTGAGCATAGAATGAGAGAATATGTTTGCAATAGTAATTACTAATTATCATGAGAATAGAATATTCTCAGATATATTCCAGAAATAAAATGGCCAATCTCCAGCCTGAAATTTAAGTCCAGAGGAGTATAATGCTGACAACAAACTATGACCACATGGATGTGTGTTAGATTGTGTGAAATCTCCAACTTCAACATTAAGCCAGAATTAACACTCTCACCTACACTTAACTGACTGTGTGACCTTGAACAGCTGCTTAGTTTCCAAACACTTAGCTCTTCCAACAATTGGGAATAATCAACATTTCAAAACTGGCACAACCACTAATTCAAATAATGCAGTTAGCTCACTCCAAGCCATGGATAGCACAGGGATCTACTCCACAAACCACTGATTCTCAATGATGTTGAAAAACAAAACTCTTCACTTTTGGATAATACTGTTACTAGATATTTGTGGGAACACCACATGTTACCAGGGGAATTGGAGCCCCTCTCATGATTCTCAGTTGTGTTAATAGATGAATTTAAGAACAGACTGGAAAGAAAGCTTGGGGATAATTTCATTAGAGTTTAAAAGAAAATCACAGGACTGACAAACTGGAATCTCTTCAGCTGTATAAAGGGGAAATGGGGAAGAAGAGAGTTAAAACCATGACTTTTGAGTTAGGCATGAAGGTCAAGTCATGTGGTAAGCAAATAACTATATGGAAGAGTCATAAACAGAGTGTGGTTGAAGGGTTGAAGCCAAATGAACTAGGGAAAAAAGTGCACTTAGGCTTTGGCTTGTATCTGGAAAAAGGAGACAGAAGAGACAAAGTTATAGAAACAGGGTCAGATGAAACAGAGCCTCATGGCAGCTTCCAGCAATTGCTTTGAGGTAGGCTTTCTAGGAAGGAAAGGTATAGCATCTCACTTAACAGGTAATTATTCCTCTCTTTGGGATAGCTTATGGTGAATTTACCTTCCTTAAGGGACTGACTGCCCAACTAGCATGATGTTTCTACCCAGAGACCTCATTTTTTGGCTAGGAAGATATAGTTTTCCCTTAGTGCACTGGCCCTCAACCTTTCTAATGCTGCAATTCTTTAATAAAGTTCCTCATGTTGCAATGACCTTCAAGCATAACATTATTTTGTTATTATTTCATAACTGCAGTTTTGCTACTGTCATGAATAGTAATGTAAATATTTGATTTGCAGGATAGCTGATGTGGTATCCCAAGGGCTTGTGACCCATAGCTTGATAACCGCTGCCTTAGTGTTTCTTCAGTGCTACGAATAACAGTGTGCTCTATTTTAATTTTTGAAGTAATTGCATTGTTTTTAAGTTTTCAGTGAAATAACGTCAGCAAAACAGAAAAATGCAGTGACTATAAACCTACATCTTAATGAATGTTCACAGTATGCTTCATCTTATAACCAGACATAAGAGGGCATTGCTAAATGACCAGTCATGCATGGGTTGCCTAATTCCAGTTACAACTTCAAAGAAAACATAATTTCTTAGACTATTGTGCAAATTTTTGCCTGCTTTCAAATTGTATAGCTAGTCAGCTTTCTGTTCAAGATCCACATATACCATTTTGGAAAAATGGGTAAGTCTTAATGTAATATATTCCAATGGTGTCCTTATAGAGCTAAATAGTTTAAATATAGTTTTCTTAAAACAAAGTCATATTCCATATTGTTCTTGAATACATGGTTAATAGCCAATAAATACATTCCAATTAATGGCTACAACAGATGTGTTCTTTATTGCATAAAAAGTAAAGACTAATATGTAATACCACCTCTCCTTATAAGATATAACATTCAGTATGGTGCACCCAGGGATTACAGAGGGACTATATATTAGAAGCTTATAGAATAGGAAAACACCAGGAAGTCTATATGAGCAGTATTTACTTATGTTCAAGTATATCTAAGCCACCATGAACAATAAGACTTTCAGGTTTTCTTCTGCCAAGTATAACAAGTACCTCCAATGTTACCCGTTTCCAAATTTGACTCTGACACAGGACCAAGGAGACTGGTGACAGATGGGCAAAATTTAGCATGCAGCTCGGCCAGTCTTTGGGATGGAACTCTTGTTATCTCAAACTTGCTGCCAAGTCCCGCACAGTGCTTTGTAACAGACACCACTGGGAAGCTCTTCAGATTCAGCCAAAAGCACAGACTTAAATGAACCAGATTTTCTCACTGTTGGTATTTGTAACATCTCCCTGACACTGGGTTCCGCTGCAATAATGAAACAGTCACCATCACAAATCTGAATGTGAAGAAGCCATTGACATACTGGACTAGATAGATGTATCCTTCTTCCTTCCTTCTTTCCTTTCTTTCTTTTTAATTCTTGTGGCCATTTTTCATTAGATAGAAAATTCTTCCTGTCTAAGTCAGTTTTTCTTTAGTCTAGTGAAGTTCTGCAAGCTCACGAATCTTAAGTAAAATCATGCCACAAATATCACATTAAAAGCAGCCTTAAAAGAACAACATAGATCCTTACATTAAATACATAAAATATGTCTTCTCATTATTACCTAATTAATATTTATATAGAAGTAAAAAACCATAAAATTATTTTTATAATATTGGGTTACTACCTATTGAGTCATATATAATTAACTAGCCACTAATAATATAGCAATGATAAAATCACATTGCATTCCTGGGTCATTTTTGGTCAGTTCAGAGCAAGCACGACTGTAAATTATTTTCTTGTATGATAAACATAGACATTTTAATCGTAACATTTTAGACCTATACATTCTCTGTTAATCTGTTCTTAGGAGAGTTGGGTACAGATTTAGAATTAGTTCCTAAACCTTGGTTAAGAAACAATTATTCAAGGCAATACATTAATGAGGAAAATATTTCAGCTATGATTTTTGTTACTATTTTCTAAACGATGCTAGAAATAGGTTCTTCTCTTACAATGAAGCATTTCACAGATTTAATAAGCCTCTGTCAATTGGGCTAAAGAAGAGCTACTCCATTTCAGTAACTTAATCTATTCACCCTTCAGTTAGTCTTTACTAGACTTCAGTTTTCAGATTCTCTTTCTTTTCCTGTCTCCTCTCTTTTTGTACCTCTCACTCCATCTGTCTCCTTTCCCTCTCACACATGTGCAACCTCCCCCTCTTGTGTGTGTGTGTGTGTGTGTGTGTGTGTGTGTGTGTGTGTTGCTGACAAACTGATCAAGGGATCTAATGCATACTAGGTAAGCTCTCTGCCATGAAGCTGCACTAGTAGATGTAAGTCAGAGACGGGCATGGTGTCATGTATCTTCAGTAGCAGCTGTTTTGGAGGCAAAAAAAAAGTGGATGATAGCTTGATCCCAAGAGTTTGGGGCCAATCTGAGGTGCTCACAAAATAACCAAATACACTAAAAAATACTTGGAGGGTGTCAGCCACCTTGCCACCACAGTATTAAAATGCCGTGAACAGCAAGAGGTCCGTATCCATACTTAAAGTGCATGGTATTTGCCATTAATCACTACTTCAACTTCTAAAAAAAAAGCAACAAGCAATCAAAACTAAAGCACTAAGAATGGATGAGCCTGGATAGACACTTTTTTTTTTTACAGTGAAGATGGAAGGTAATTTATGAGCCATCATACAATATTCCCTGCTAGACCTCACTAGTGAAAATGAGATCAGGTGCCTCAGCAGCAGGGAACTCCATCATAAAAAGCTTACACTATCTAGGACTAAAGACCAAAGAGAGGGAAGAGAGAATGGGCAACCAACTAGCACACTGGCCACAGAATTCTTTCAGCTTTCTACACAAAAGAACTACTGGTTAATTATACCACCAAATGTCCCTTTAAAGCCATACTTATCATAATAATAATGCTCAAAGATTTACAAGTTTCAATATATATTTCCCTATTTCTGACCACAGTTTTATAAACACTTTGTGGGTGTTGTACTGGAATTGGATCACTAATGTGCTAATACGCAGATTACTGTGCATTTGACTGGTATTTCACACTTCAGAGAACCCTTGAATTATTACCACCCTCCCAAGTTCTCTCTTTGAGTCCTTAGGGCCATCTCAGAAGAGAGAGAATCTTTAAAACGTCTCTTGAGCCCACTGCATTCATATGCCTACACCTTAAAGGCAGTTCAAAAGGTCCCTGAAGTTACCTCAGAGCTCACTGGAAACTAGCCAGAAAAAGCCATCCTCTGATACTGGGAACTTCCTGCATCCTCTGGAGATGGCTGGATTGACATGAATCCACTACCTGCTAGAATAATCTAATTATGCCAAAAAGGTTTCCACTGAAAGGGCTTTATTCCAGGTCCCTGTCACTTTCCCTGTGGTGAACTCAGACTTTCAAACACTCTGCATGTGGCTTTGTAACACATGAAGGAGTTCCTGAAATGTCAGTCCTCAGGGACCATTGCTCATGTCACCAAAGCAAGGCATCGTGACCCCTGCACTTCTGAATCTTTTAGACAAAAGACAAAAGCTGTGAAGGCCACGGTGAAATTATTCTTCCTACCCAAGAGCTGGTATATCCAAAGAGAGGGGCGCATATGGATGCTGGCAGTTGTGAGGGCGGATATGCACCACAGTGGCTCTCAGAAAGCCTGCCCTATGAATAAAACACTCTCTGTTTCCAAAGCCTGGAAATCTGGTAACATTCAGAACATATGGATATTCAGTTAAATAGGAGAGGAAAGTTAAAGTGTGACATTTCTTTGAACCCACAGTTTTACAGCTGCAAGAAATCTCTTCCATTCTTAGACGGGCATAATGTGACAATCCAAGCAAGCCGGCGTGAGGTCTATAAATTCACCGCTCTTCCTCTACTACCAAATTCCAAGATTTATTAAACATCTCCTCTCACACTATTTTCTGGTATTATGAGTCAACCAGATTTGACCTTTAAAATAGTAGAAGCATCTGGATTATTTGAAATGATTTTTTTTCCACTGGTAGATTTTTAGTTCCCTAGTACATTTCCATCTCAATCTGACTTTGCACACAGAATACAGGGAGGTGGCTTCTAACATATGTAACTTAATACGTTAAGATATATTTATTTTGAATGGACCCATCAACACTGGTACATACCATGCTAGAGGTTAGAATGCGGCCCTATACCCTGGATCTGAATTGACTTCATCAGTATTTGTCTATCTTTCCATCTATCTATCTATCTATCTATCTATCTATCTATCTATCTATCTATCTATCTATCTATCTATCTATCTACCTATCTACCTATCTTTCTATCTGTCTATCTATCTATCTATCTATCTATCTATCTATCTATCTATCTATCCATCTATCTATCTTTCTATCTATCTACCTACCTATCTATCCATTTAGCAGCTAGGTGGCTGGTACATGCCACAGTGATTGTGTGGTAATCAGAGAAAAACTTGCAGGACTTAATTCTCTCCTTTCATCCTGTGGATCCCAGGGATTGAACTCAGATTGCCAGGCCTAGAGGCAAGTGCCTTTACCCAATGAGTCATCCAGGTGTAGGTATACAAGTAGAGAAGGCTAAAGAACCAAATAACCCTATTAAAAATGGGGTACAGAGCTAAACAAAGAATTCTCAACTGACGAATAACGAATGGCTGAGAAGCACCTAAAGAAATGTTCAACATCATTAGTCCTCAGGGAAATACAAATCAAAACAACCCTGAGATTCCACCTCATACCAGTCAGATTGCCTAAGATAAAAAACTCAGGTGACAGCAGATGCTGGAGAGGTTGTGGAGAAAGAGGAACACTCTTTCATTGCTGGTGAAACTGCAAGCTGGTACAACCACTCTGGAAATCAGTTTGGCAGTTCTTCCAGAAATTGAACATAGTACTACCAGAGGACAAAGCTATACCATTCTTGGGCATATACCCAGAAGATGCTCCAACATGTAATAAGGACACATGCTTCACTATGTTCATAGCAGCCTTACTTATAATAGCCAGAAACTGGAAACAACTCAAATGTCCCGCAACAGAGGAATGGATATAGAAAATGTGGTACATCTACACATGGAGTAATACTCAGCTATTAAAAACAATGAAGCTATGAAATTCTTTGGGAAATGGATGGATCTGGAGAATATCATCTTGAGTGAGGTAACCCAATCACAAAAGAACACACATGGTATGCATTCTCTGATAAGTGGATATTAGCCCAGAAGATTGGAAAACACAAAGTACAAACCACAAACCACAAGAAACTCAAGAAGAAGGAAGACCAAAGTGTGGATACTTCATTCCTTCTTAAAGGGGGAACAAAATACCCATGGAAGGAGTTGTAGAGACTAACTATGGAGTAGAGACTAAAGGAAGGACAATTTAGAGACTTTTCCACCTGGAAATCCTTCCCATATTCAATCATCAAATCCAGACACTATTGTAGATGCCAGCAAATGCTGAATGACAGGAGCCTGATATAGCTGTCTCCTGAGAGGCTCTGACAGTACCCGACTAATACAGAAGTAGAGGCTCACAGCCATCCATTGGACTGAGTACAGGGTCCCCATTGAAGGAGCTAGAGAAAGGACCCAAGGAGCTGAAGGGTTTGGATGAACAACAATACGAACTAACTAGTACCCTTAGAGCTCCCAGGGACTAAAACTCCAACCAAAGCATACACATGGTGGGACTCATGGCTCCAGCAGCATATGCATAGCAGAAGATGGCCAAGTAGCTCATCAATGGGAGGGGAGGCCCTTGACCCTGTCAAGGTTCTATACCCCAGTGTAGGGGAATGCCAGAGCCAGTAAGCAAGAAGGGGTGGGATGGTTACCAGGGGGAGGGGGGAGGGAACAGGGGTTTGTTTTAGTTTTGGGGTTTTTATTTTATTTTATTTCATTTCATTTTCATTATTTTTGGAAGGAAACCTGGGAAAGGAGATATTGTAAATAAAGAAAACATCAAATAAATAAATAAATAAATAAATAAATAAATAAATAAATAAATAAAAGAGACATTCAAAATTCTCAATCCCCATCTATCATAAATTTGCCTGCATAGACCACATGTAGTTTCTCATACTACCATACTGGCCTCGACACAGAGCAGGAGTATTGAAGACAGAGAAAGTAAAGTATAACTTAGACCCAGTGCTATAACTTTCATGATACATGCTAAAGTGTTTATTATCTAATGCCAAGACTTTAAAGGGACTTGCATTAATGGAGTTTCATGATAAGAGAGGCAGGGTACGCAACAATGCTCCCACACTGCTACTGGAAATGTTATCTCAATCATGAAGTAACTCTCAATCATAAACTGACTTTGAGTCATATGTATTTGGAGGAGAAGCACCTTGCTTTGGAAGACTGCTGGACCTACTCTGAATGGATTTCCAAAGAAAGGTCACATCTTTCATCTCAGTCCTCTATGTTCTGAAAATAAAAATAAAAATGAAATGTAAATCTAAGGTGGACTTCTGTTAGTTTCTGAGATTTGCTGTGAGTAAGTAAAAGGATTTACTTTATCACATTTTAAAGTCACTCCAACACCACATGTCAATGTATGTCAATAATGGGAAAAATATCATCATGTAGGCACATCTGGATTGCTTCTCTTTCCAACACTATATTGATATCGACTTGCCCGAGGCTTGTTTTTACCCTGAGTATTGGTGGCAGATGGGCTTATTGAGTAGTTTTTGTTCTTTTATGAATTCAACACTCTCTCCATCTCTTCACCAAACATGTGCTGAGCAATGAGAAATCTAGATAGATAAAGACCCTCTCAAGCTCTGGGCACAGACAGCCAAGATTATTGGGATGCTACCCTCAATAAGACCAGGCAGACAGACAATATCGTATTTAGCCATAATCATCATGTCTCTATTTGTCTTTAAAATGTACCTGGCCAAACATAGGGACATTTAGAAGTATTTTTGCAGATAGGCGTGTTTCCAATATTTATAGTACCTGAATTGTAAGAACAAATAGGTATGTTTAGCTAATTGGGTTTTGAACATGTCTGCCAAAATGCTTTACATGCATTATGGAATGTATGTCTCCAAAAAACACTGCATAAAGTAACTCAAATATTTTATAAAATGGCTTCACACATACAAGTTCAAAGAGAGATGGTAGCTTACCCGGGTGGTAGACTTACACCCCGACCTGTCTACCTCTGAAACTCACATTCTTGAATTCAGATGATAATAACTTCAATTTTGCTACAATTCTCAGACTGCATTGCTCAACTGCTTCAGCATTCACCCATATTCATGTTAATGTTAAAAGCACTGACTTCAAAAACATCAACTTTCCATTTAGGAGAAATTTTAGAAACCATTTATAATGAAAACACAGGCTTTGAAATTAGGGCTATTAATACATTCCTGATGAAAAGTTAAACAGAGTAAGGAAAAGGGCTGAACAGGGCAAAGGGAAGGAGATTTCCCTCATCACTTCTTTTCGAAGTCTTAAAGCATACTAAAATCCTTTTCACAGAGTGAAAAGTCAGCTCATGTTTAGACAGTTGGCTTGTATTATATGTCATAGTTTGAGGATTGTTTTTTTTTTTTTAAGTGGAATCTCCCAGTAGTCAAAAGAAACACAGAATTTTCCCCCATGCTTACAATTCATGTCACGAGCAAAAATGGTAAAACTCTAGCATGTGCTAAATGCTCAGTCTTGTTCATTGATCCTTGGAGTCATTTGAGTCCATATCCCAAAGTATGGTTCCAACTGAAGTATGGCAACAAACTAGCTTATGATTCTTGTGTCCAGTTAGCCAATGTTTCACAGATCTGATATGCCATTATTCCAACAACCATTTTTTTTAAAAACAACAGCAACAACAATGTTTGACATTTACTGTGTTCGCATAACTGAAAGTTGACACCGAAAGTCATGCTCTACCTGCTTGGACATCTTAAATCCAGGAGTGCCCATATCAGATCACGTAAGTGATCAAATTCAGGACTATGCTAAGCTAATTAAATTATCAAACAGTCCTCACAGTAAGCCAATGTAACTGGAAGTAAAAAAGCTGTCCCAAAGTACTGTCCTAAGTTCACCCAATCCTAACAATGTAGAGATATTGGTAGATAGTCCCCTTAAAAGCTACTTAATGGAAACAGCATTAGATGACATGGCTGCTTAGAGAGTCTTCTCGTGTTGCTTACCCAGATGCATGTTAGATTTTGCAGGAATTGGATTTGATATTATCTCCTTATTATGCAAAACCATGGAAAACATTTAATTAAAACTTAATTAAACTCTCCATGATGCTTCAACCCCATGGCGTCCATTTTTCAACCACAAACAGGAAAGGAAGCCTCTAGCACAAACTGTTCATGAAAGACACTGCACAGAACTCACTCTTTTCAGTACTGATACCTGTCTAACAGCCTACAAAGTGACAGACTAACACTGAAAATAACAAGTAAATATGCATTGGTTTAGATCAGATCCTGATGGCTCATTTCTAGAACCTTTATGTATCATTTGAAAACATGAAGCAATTAGTATGGTCTTATGCCTGCCACAGAGTACATTGCCAGTAAGTATTTACTTAATGAGCTAAAATATTCAATAAGTATACAGTTTTAAAACTCCAACATGCTGATGCAATTATCTCAGAATGCGTATGCTAAAATAAATGAGCTATTACTTGTCAATATGATTTGATTATTTTTATATAGAAATGCTTTGTGTTACAGGAAGAAAAGGTCTAAAGGCAGTGGAAAATCCTCCTGTGTGATGTTAGTTTCTGACTTGCAAAACAATGATCACAGTGTTAGTACCAATCATAAAGTAATCACTCATGACAAGAACATTCACACTCAACAATAAAAAGGAGAAAACTTCCTACTTGTGTAGCATCATCAATGACTCTAACCACACTAAAGCAAAGGGAACACTGAGAGACACCCTCTACCTTGCCAATTCTATGAAGTTCTAGAATAGACATTACTAGCATATGGAGAAAAATAAATCAGGAGAGTGGCTTCTCTGGCTGATGACAGGGTCCTAATTTCAGATGAGAAGGAAAGAACCAGAGCTATATTGACAGGATGATCTGTATTTTTAAAGGCTGTGAGTTCCATGAGTGCATATTTTCAAAAATCATTCATCGGTACATACAGTTTTGTCAAAAGGGTTTTACACATAAATTTTACTCCATGTTTTAAAATTCATCTGTACAGGTGTGGACATGACTCACATCTAAAGATATTAGTTGTCTTAACATGATGTGTGTGTCACACAGGGGTAACGCATCTCTAAGGTTATTAGTTGTCCCATCACATGTCACACAAAAGTCTTAGAACCCCACTGCTGGTCTTGCTCTCAGAGACTAATTCACATTTCTTTCATATCAAATGCAGAACATCTTCTACGCATGAGACTGACTTTCAGGAGCATTCATCATCAACCAGGATCAGATTTGTACAAATGATGGAGCAAGAAATGACTATTTTCCTTTTCATAATATAGTTTTGACAAGTTTAATGAGATGGAATCTTTTCACAAACTGATTGCACAAACATAAACACAAACAACTGTGCAGAAACGAATTGGTAAGGCAAAGCCAGTTGAACTACCATTCAAGAAATCTCTTGGTTATATGTGGAATCTCTCAAATAATGTCAAATCCACCCTATGTCATTGCTCTAATGGAAGCAAATATACTTACAGGTATAGAAGTGGCTGAGTATAATCAAGAGAGATGCATATCTGTGATGCTCACACATACATACATATATACATACATATTATAGTTTGAAATAATATCTATAGCAGAGGGAAAATGCTTCATACTTCCTTCCTTTTGTACGCCATCTGTTCTTTCAGCTTTCTCTGATAAAATTTTAATTTCCAATTACACTCAAATGTAATCCCTACAAATAAAGAGGTCTTAAAATTTACTTACCATCTAATGTGTATAATGCAGTGTGATCATCTATCTCTCTATTGATCCTTTCTAATTCTATAAAAACAGAGCGGAATTAAGCACTAACTATCCATATAGGAGAACTGTCTCTGCTATAATCCTCTTACTTGATTCCATTCTTGAGGCTGATAGTGTAGGTATTTTATCCCAAAGCCCATGTTAAAGGAAAGTAAGGAGCAGACATCAGCAAGATCACTGATGAAAGGCATGAAAAGGTCCAAGAAAAGGGAAGATCATATTGCCCTGGTGTTGGAGGCAGAACATTCTAGCATACACAGATGCAATCCAGATATTATATAGCATGGGCACTCCCAATGATGACCTTATACAGATGATACCACGACACACCATCTATTGCCCAGTCTTTCCAACTCAGTTTAGCCATGAACCTTTCCATTTTTCCCAGGGTCTAAAGGAGAAGAAGTAGTCCTCAGTAACACTAAAGACACCGAAATGTTTGCTGCTTAGCAGCTCACATGCCTGCCTTGAGCTCAGTTTTGGGAGCCACTGAGCAATTCACATAAAGAGATTGACTGAAATGTAGGCCAGTATATGTCTTGTCCTCTTAATCCATGATATTTCTTAACAGTATTATCTTGAGACTCCAGCCATCAGAGAATCCATGATGCAGGTGGGAAGACCTCACAACATCCCAGCACACTCAGGCCAGACAACCAGGCAAATGGCCATGCTTCTTCTGCTATGGTTCTATAAAGCAGCCAAACCACCTTCTCTAAGTGGCTCAGCCCATGGCACCTAGGAATAACAGTAGCAACCCATCCTGAGTGGCTCCTAGTACACATTCTATGAAAGACAGCATGGAGCACTTATACATTAAACCTCAACACCAGGAAGCAACTAGTAGTGTACCCTGAGACCCCAAGGAAGCACCTGTCTTTCCCTCTGACATTGCTAGGATACCATGCCTGAGCCTACTGGTACAACTTGGCTCCCACAAGGTCTCAGACACTGGCAAATAGCTGTCCCTGAATTCCTGACAAACTGCTATGCTGGACTGACACCACTCTGAGCATCGGGACCCCCATGCAACCTATAAAAACTGAATCATAACTGAAAACCAGACCAAGGTGCACCAAGTCCAGAGCCTTAGTCAAGTTAACCTTGTACAATCTGCATTCCAGCTTGCAGATCAATTCCACAAACTTCTATAGCCTAGACCTCTGAGACATCCACAGAAATTGGTAATGATGACAAAGACAAGAGTCACACAAATACTATACAATTATAGCCATGTACCTTGAGCCCATCTCCCTAAACAACACCCTGGGTAACATTTCCAAACAAGGTCTCTTCTGTAAAAGACAATGTATGCATTTGTCAGAGGCAACTAGTCTGTAAGATTTATGAATACCATTATATTCAAGAAGCACTGAAATAAAAGCTATACCATCAGTGGCATAGTAACTCTCTAGCAGGGGAGCTTTTGAGAAAGCGAACACTGCTTGAAAAGGCTTTGAAACTGTGGTTCTTTCGAAAACTAAATAGGATGTAGGAGAACACAGATAATGTAACAATGTGGAAGAAGAGTTTAAGATCACTCTGACAAGTTTAGCAAACACAGGGAGATCATACAAGACAGAAGAAAAACATTAGACACACTCAACAAGTGAAATATAAATATAACTGAGAAACTCTGCCTCTGCTTCACTATTGGATTATGATTAGTTGGATATTACTGGACCTACATGTGAAGTGAAATCATCCAGGAATATAAACGCAGAACCTTCACGTTCACAACCATCTGTGGAAACTAAAAGTAAGTTGATTTCATGGAAGTACAAAGTAGAGTAGAGGTCACTAGTGGTTTAGAAGTGTCAGGGCAGGAGCTGGAGATAACGGGTTTACATACCTTGTAAAGTGACTCACGGGAGGAAGCTGTGCTGTCCTGAAACACAGCAAGCTGACTACAGTCCACAACTATTAATACGTTCTTTTAATAAGGTACTTGAATGAAAGAGCTTGAAGTTTCCCCTGCCCTGGGAAATAAGATGATAAAGGGTTGTAAAGATAGCTCAACAGTTATGCCCACATACAGGAGACTGGAGATTGGCTCCTACCACCAGTGCTACATAACTTCCTGCAACTCCAGGCCTATGGTATCTTATGCCTTCTTCTAGCCTTTGTGGGCGCAGCATGCAGGTGGTGCACATACAGATGCATCACATGGACATACACATAGAATAAATAAATCTTTTAAAAATGCAATTATGATTTACAGAGATGAAAATGCCAGTTACCTTGATATGATCATGACATGATGTACATATGCATCACATATGAGCTTGTGTGCTTATGATCATTTTGCTTCATTTAAAATGGGGACAGGAGCAAGGAGAGGGAAAGAGGTAAAGTGGAAGACAGGAAATAGGTAAGTACCATAATTATCAGAAGAAACTTTCCAAAAGTTATTAAATTCAAAGTGATTTTACACAATAAGTACTTTGGATAAAGAGCTCTATGAAACCCAAGTTTACTTCATTATCACTAATTTAATTTCTTCAAAAAGATCATCTAAATCCAAAGAATCCATGTTAAAAATACTTAGCTTTAGTTTTGTGTGTGCATCAGGCATGCTCCATGTCAGTGAAATGCTCACAGAACCCAGAAGAGGTTATCAGATAGCAGATGGCTGGAATTAGATGTAGTTGGGAGTCACTGGGTGTAGGTGCTAAGCACTGAGTATAGCTTCTCCACAAAAGCAGGAGAAAATTCAATTTGAAAAGCAAGCAATTCAATTGAAATTCAGTTATTTGGAAGATTTACAGAAACTCCAACCAGGGTTCTACATTCTGTGTCAAACTGTGAAGGATTGAAATAGAGTTACTGCAAGTAGCCCAAGTCTGAAGTCGCTGAAATGCATTACAGTGGCTTCTGCAATCCTTTGCAAATACTTAAGAAAGCAACATCAACTCAATCACACTCAGTGCTTATGCTAATGACACAGTGTGGGCAAGCAATATGTCTGAAGATATCAACAAATACAGAGATCTCCCCACATAAAAGCAGAGCAGGGGTGGTGTGGGGATCTTCTAAGAACAGGGAAGTATATCCTTGAGATGTCAAGTGAATGTCAGGGTCACCTTTCAGTGAGAGAGCATATCTGCTCCTTGAGTTTTATGCATTTCAAATTCTGTATATGCACAACTAATATTTCCATTAGCTGATATCAACAATGTTCCTGGAACACCTAGCATTTTAAACTAAGACTGTGGTTTTTAAACTGTTTCTTAAGAATATGAAATTCCTAAGCAATAATGTCAAGATCAATTTTCTGCTACCCAATGAGAGTCAAACTGTATTTTTAAAACAGTTTTACTGTCCTACTTGGTCAATCTCCAGTGGCTACTAATGGTTCCCATGCATGTATTTTACAGAAAGTGATTTTAGAAAGACAAAAGTTGATATTATTTTATAACTTTCCACCAAAAGTCTCCACATTGCCCTTGGAATTCCTTATATTTAACACAAAAGCCTTTATCTTCAGTAACCTATATTTTTAATTTTTAATTATATTATCATATATTAATTTTATATAGCTGGTCTCATTATGTCATTATAATACATGTATACAATATATTCTACTCATATTCTTTCCTATGGTCCCTCTTCTTCTCTTATTGTTCCTCTTCATCTTCCCAACTGGCTCTTTTTCTGCTCTCTTGAAATGTTTTTGTGACCTAATGACTTTAATTAGAGCTGCTCACATCAGTATGCAAGACTATTTACATAGGCCATTTACCAGTGGCTACACCACTGAAGAAGTTATATACTAGACATAACCAAGTCTCCCATCATCCTATTCTTCATGGGTTTCAGGAACCCTGACAGATATTCATACAGTCTTCTTTTATACTAGCTCCTGCAATAGCATCCAAATTTAAATTGTAGTGACTCTTCAAGCCTGCAGGACAAGATACTGTAGTTTAATGTACACCTAGTCCAGGTACTGTAGGACCCAATGCACTTTCTTTTGCTTGAGTCCAAGAATCCTGACAGTCAAAAAGCTTATCTAAATTTTAAAAATTCTGTTTCTGCTAGCTCTACCAACAGAAATCCAGTAGAGTCTGTTTACATATGAACAAATGTCTTTTGTCTGCTTGGGAGAGCAGAGAGAAGATTGGCTTGGCATTTGGTCCTGGCCTCTCTGGCAACTTACTGATAGGTTTCTTTACAGATTAATTCCTACAAGAGGCAATTAAAGTGAAGTTCTTCTGATGTGCTGGAAGTTGAGATAAAAATGAAAAACTCCCAACATATTTGAAGTTTGTTGAAACAACTGACTCTCTCCAGAGACAGTCCACCTGGTAGAGCTCCTGATACCTGGAAAAGTGCAAGCAATGTTGGCAAGCTGCACACTGGCACTAAAACATCACCTTCCAACACTTCTGTCAAAAGTAAAATTCTCCCTCTAGTAACTACCTTCTTGAAGAAAAAGGAAAAAGAAAAGATCTTTTTTTAAAAGTAGATTTTGAAGTTTCATTCTTTCTCCTTCTTATTCTCTCTTCTCTCTTCTTCTTCTTCCTCTCCTTCTCCTTCTCCTTCTCCTTCATCGTTGTCTTCTTCTTCTTCTTCTTCTTCTTCTTCTTCTTCTTCTTCTTCTTCTTCTTCTTCTTCTTCTTCTTCTTCTTCTTCTCCTTCTCCTTCTTCTCCTCCTCCTCCTCCTTCTCCTTCTCTTCCTCCTCCTCCCCCTCCTCCTCCCACTCCTCCTCCCCCTCCTCCTCCTCCTCCTCCTTGTCCTTTTCCTCCTCTTTCTTTCTTATTGTGGATTAAAAAGTAATTGAAACCCAACAATTAAAAAACAAGTTCATTTTCTCTTGGGCTAAAGTGTGTTAGGTGTTTTCAAAGCACAGTGACACCTAGCCTGCAGAAGTAGCACCTGGTATGATGTCACAAGTTTGAAAAATATGCTAAAATTCTGATGTAGTCCTACAACAAGTCACACAATCTCTTCTTGCCCTCAGATGTGAAGGTGTTTCTACACCTTGTGTCCACATATATTTTGTGTATTTCTTGTCCAGGTAACTGTTCATAAAAAAATGTGTTGCAATAAAAATGGTTCACTGTACCTATAAAAAAAAATTAAAAGATTCATACTTTTTAAAAAATTTTAGAAATTGTATGTGTGTTTTGATGGGTGTTTTGTTGTTGCTGTTTGTTTTTGTTTGTCAGCTTCACAAATGAGTGTCATCTGGCAAGAGAGATCTCAACTGAAAAATTACCTCCATCAGATTACCTGTAGGCTGGTGGGGGGGCATTTTCTTGATTAATGATAGATTTTGGAGGAACCAGTCCACTATGGACAGTATTACCCATGTAGTACAAGGCCTTGGATGATAATATAAAAAAGTAAACTGAGCAGTAAATGAGGAGCAAGCATTATATATATTATGCTTCAATTTTTGCCTTCAGGTTCCTGCCTTGCATTTACCTGATGATGGGGTATAATCTAAGTCAAATAAGCTCTTGTTCCCCCAAGCTGTTTCTGGTCATGGTCTTCATCATAGCATAGAAGTCTAATTAAGCTATGTGGACATGCCTGACATATGGGTACTGAATCATGCATGGCACAACATGTGTGTGCAAAGGTAGGAAGACAGCATTGTAAGCTCAATTTTCTCCTTACACAGTAACATGGTATCGTTTGTTTTTCTGTTGTTGTGATGATGAAGTAGCCAGACGAAAATGACTTGAGAGCAAGAAAGTTCATTTTGTCTTAAGATTTGGTAAGCACACAGTGAGGAGTGGCAGTGGGCAGAGAAGGCAGGGCAACAGAAGCTGAGCTAAGCAATCACAGACAGCAAACAGCAAGCAGGGCAGGGTTACAAAGCCTCGAAGGCTGCTCCTGGTGATGCACTTCCTCCAGCAAGGCTCCACTTCACTTACCTTCCCAAGCACCATCAGCTCTGGAGACTAAACACTTGAAGACGTGATCCTGTCAGGGAACATTTCTATTCAAAACACATGAATTCCAGAATGAAATTCTTGTCATCTTTTGTATGACAAGCTCTTTTGTCTGCTGAGATATCTTGCTAGCCTAGTTTATAATTCTTAAAACAATTTACACCTGTAGACATTTTCTTCCCAAAACACTTATGAATAAGTCAAACCTTATTTTTATTAGATATTTTCTTTATTTACATTTCAAATGATATCCTCTTTCCTTGTTTCCCCTTCAAAAATAAACCCTATTTCCTCACCCCTCCCCCTGCTCATCAACCCATCCTCTCCCACTTCCTGGCCCTGGTATTCCCCTACACTATTCAGGTGACAGCAGATGCTGGTAAGGAAGTGGAGAAAGGGGAATACTCCTTCATTGTTGGTGGAATTGCAAGCTAGTACAACTATTCTGGTAATCAGTTTGGTAGTTCCTCAGAAAATTGGACATAGTGCTACCTAAAGACCCAGCTATACCACTCCTGGGCATATACCCAGAAGATGCTTGAATATGTAATAAGTCAAACCTTATAATCTCCTAATGACTGGCATTGTAAAAAGACGAGTTCACGACTTTGAGGTAACACACAAGACACAGACACAGGTAACCTGTCTGCTACCAACCTTTGCATGTTTTCTCTAAGACTACTATGTCCCCTACATTTTCACTCCATCCATTCCTGATGGATATTCATTCATTTGTGTCAGGCCTCAGGATACTTGCATATTTCTTCTGCCACAGAAAATGCCTTTTGCTTCTCTCAGTTCTTATTCTATATATGAGTTGAGGAATAACTTTGGTATCCCATTGCCATGGAGGATAAAGTCAATGATAGGATACAAAAGATCATTTACAGGGCAAAGAAAATTAATGAGACTGATGAGTTAGAATGTGTTAATCACAAATTAACATTCCAAGATGATCATGCAACACTAAACAAAACCAAGCAAATACAAGGGCAACAACAAAACTGTGTCATCGCAGAATAAAATAAAACAGTGTGATGTCCACTGGTAAGAGGATCTTAGGACCTAGATACAACTTATGGATGTAGATTTAGAAAGAAAACATGGAAGCAGGAAGCAATGGTTAGTTTCTGATGCTTCTTGTGCAAAGAGATTGATAGGGAGCAGGTACTTCATCATGTGGTTAAGAGAACAACATCCCTGGCTTGTCCTTCACTGGCATCTTTCTGGATACTTTCAAAGATGGGAACGGAGAGTCACAATGGAAGTAGAACTAGCTATGCATCCTCTACAACAGACAAGCCAAAGGAAATGACAATTGCATAATGGCAGCCACAGAGATGATGAACACTGACACATTGTAGACAGGACCTCAATATAGGACCATAGGATGATGAGCAACATTGAGCACGTGGGAAAAATGTATAGTGATGATAACCAGATATTTGAACTGAGCTATTAGAAAAATAATTGTCACCTCAAAAAGGGGGAAATTCCTGCAAAGAGCAAGTTTAAAATGAAGAGATTGGTGACATGCCTAGTCTTTTTTAAAAGGCCAGAGGACAAAGAAAAATTATTTTTGAAGAGCATTTTTGCTCTAAAAATGTTTAGTCCCAATGAACTCTTTAATACTATACACTCTTTGTTTACATAGCTGGAGACTTATGTCCTATCATTCTACCTCATTAAGAGGGGGAAAATTTGATACTCTGAAATCTTCAAGACCAAAACTAGGAGCAAGTACTAAGTAAATAAGGCACTGAGTTGATTATACATGACATCTGGCTAACAAGTTGAAAGGATGTTGGGAAATGAAGATACCAAATAATCTATTGATATGAAAGTTTCTAGTTATCTCCATGGTGAATATTCATTTATAGTAAGATTACTGATTTTAAAAATCACTTATATTCCATGAGGCATTAGGATTCCAATCTATTTCTAAGAACCTTTTGGGACAATGTTATCAAAATTTCATTGAGCATTATATACCTCTGGGTAAATAAGAAGATACAAACCCTTTTTCAGAATACAGGTAGCTGAGTGGAGACTATGTACTAGATTTCAAGTACAGGACTTATGAGATGTCAGGTAAAGAAGCTTGCCACTGAGCCTAAGGGCCAGAGTTCAGTCCCTGGGAACCACAAAATGGAAGGAGAGAACCTATTCTCCAAGGTGACATCTTTAAGCAAGTATGCTGTGCACCACACCACCCCCAATAAATACATACACATATATTTTTAAATTTAATTTACATATAAATAGCTGCACTGAGCACTTCACATTTGCTTTCTGTTCCACAAGGTGATTTATATCTGAATTAAAGATGGACTCCTTGAGTGATGTCTGTCAATTTCCCTGTCAATAAATTTGACATCACTCCAAGAGTCAGATGTTGCAAAGAATTATTTGTGAGAAACTCTCTGTAATTTTTCCTATGGCATTTAACATAAATGTAATATTTTATGCTTTTCTACAGTTCTAAATATGTTATATGGTTAAAGGTATAAACTGAAAAACTTTCAAACAGAGAAAGTTAAGAGAACAAATGAAAACCATAAGCACCCACAGCGTTCCACCCTTCAAATGCGGTGAGGCAGCCAAGTCACGCTGAGGGTACAAACACACTCAGCCTGCAATGGTGAAAGTCTGACTTCATACAGCTTTGGGTTCTACCATGAAGATTAAATCAGACATACACTGACTTCCCTTCTATTGTTTTCACCAAAGCAACTCATTTTATGTTCAGATTTCAGAATCTAAGCACACTAAGAAAAAAAATTGACTAAGTACATTAAAATATTCTCATTTGCATCCACTTTAAATAGAGCCAGAGATGTGCTACTATTTTTGAAGTCAATTCAGTCCTCATCAACTACAGCATCCATCCACACACACACACACACACACACACACACACACACACACACACACACACACACACGTACCTATATACACACAAACACAGTCACTCTGCAATCCTCAGTAAAAGGGACCAGATAGCATATGGGAGGGTCTTCCCATGAATCTACTAAAGCTCCACTGCAGCCAATAAAAGATTAAAATATGTGTCCCCCAGGACTGAAAAGCAGGACTGAGGCTGGGAAGACCTCATTATCAATGCAAGGAGCAAACACAAAGCCAGATTTGAGGTGGGTTCCTTTTTAATATAAACTGACATTTCTTATAACCTCTGGCCCATGAGCCTGCATGTCTGATACAGATAATTTCTCCAGAAATTGAGAACAGCAAATCTGTGTGGAATAGCATTAAATTGGGGTCGAAAATGACAGACAGTTTCAAGTTCCTGTTTGTCTCTTCATCCATTCTGCATGGCTCTGATTGTATTTTTCTGCACAGGAGACTAGGGGGTATTAATAGGATGGTTTGATAATTATACGTAGAGGGTACAGAGGCAGTGTTCAGATTGTGACTAATGAATATTGTCTTTGCAAACTCTGTCAGCTTTCCTAAGCTGCGAAACAGCCTGAGATTACCACGAAGCAAACAGATTCAGGCCAGCAACCCTCAATACAAAAGCTCTACTTGTAACAGATTTGTAACAGTGAGAAAAGCAATTGCCCATGAATGCTTGGTGAGCCAAAAGCAATTAGATTTACAAAAAAAGGAGAAAGTGTTAGAAATAAGTTTAAAAAAAAAAAACGTGGAAACCCTATTCCCATTACTGAGGTCAGTCCATCAGAACTGATGGTGTCTGGATCCAAATATACCAAACTTGTTAAAAATAAATGGCATCATTTTTATTCAAGGTGACTAAGGAATAAAGTTGGTCCTTTCCACTTCCTTGGTACTGTGACTAGGGGTATGTGGGAATGCATTTCAGAGGTAAATTCAAATGTGTCAGACAACATAGGGTTTAAATCTCTCAACAAAATGAAATCTGATGTTGTTCCTTTAATGCAAGCTGGGAAAGGAAATGTAACAATTTAATCAGCCCCTGATAGCTAAATGGATAGACAAGAGTAGATAGGAGCAGCCAAACTCCTGGCAGAGAGCAGGAAGGAAAAGGAGGGATCCGCTGCATGATGTGTGTAGTGCTTTCCCCTGAGGCTCATAAACCCCTCACACCACTTCTCAATTAATCCCTCAAATGTTTTATGGCAGACATATACAAGAAGGGCTATAGTTTCTTGCCTATTATATATAAAAAACAGAAAGAGTCAAGTACAGCATGCTCAAGGTCATACAGGTGAGAAAGGCAGCAGCAGAGTGAACAGGGGTCTCCTTGTTCTTTGTTCTGCAATTCAGACTATAAAGCACATGTTATTTCCTGGGATTGACGGCTGGAGACTTCAGAGACTAGCATAACAATATGCCCCGAATCAGAACCAACCCATTGGACTTTGCAAGGGTTCTTTTCATTAGGATCATTCTTTAACTCTCACGCCTTATTTTATTTTTGATTGACATACCATACTTTAGAAAAAAAAAAAAAGCCCAATTTTTAAATTTTAGCTATACTTTCAATCTTTTTAGGTAACAATCAGGAAAGGCAGATTCCTTTTACAAGTCTGAGCTTTACTCTGTGCAGTCAACTAATGCTATGACACTAAAAAAAAAAAAAGAAAGAAAAAGAAAATCCCAAAATGTATTTATTAAATCACACAAAGAAATTAAGAAAATGATTAGCAATTATCTTGACAAGAATCCCTTAATTAATTGCCAGCACTAATACCGTGTTATCTTCCCCATTACTAAAACAATGTGACTTCTATTAAAAACTATTCATTAAAGATTCATTCACTTCATACTGCTTCCCGCTGTTTCATATCTTATGTAGCTAAAGGGCTGCTTCCTAGAGATGACGCACTGCTGTGCAGAGAGGCAACACCAACTCTAGCCTTTATGTTGAGAGACTTCATGCTTTTGACTGCTTGTTCCCGAATATCCCAAGGATATTACTTATTAAAGAAAACAGAATTCACCCAGGGAGGTTTGACAAGGGTAGGGCATTCTAGGTGTGAATCTGCCCATTGTAAGGCTAAGAAGGCAGCATATCCAGAAGGCCTCCCATTGCCTTGGGAACTCTAAGGCCAACAGAACCAGAGTTTCCAACTCTGAGCTGGTTGTGATGGGAAGCTTGTTAGACCTTTCAAAGTTTCCCTTTACTGGCAAGGGAGGTTTACAGGCAATGCCTAGTGAAGATTACACACTTTTCCCTGGGGGACTTGCTGCTATACCTGGAAGCTATTTTATTCTTCACAACTAAAAAACAGCACTACAAGCCTGCAGTGTGTGGAGGACATAGATCCTATGTACTTCCATCATGGAAAGAATGCTCCCAAAACATACAGAGTGAGGAGAAGGGAAAGACAGACAGACAGACAGATGGACGGACGGACGGACGGACGGACAGACGGACAGACAGACGGACAGACAGACAGACAGGATATGAAGTATCTAATCAAGCTTCCAAAAATGCTTTTGGTAAGAAGAGGATTTTTCCTTCTGCCATCAGTACCTACTATCACACTTTACAGGCACAGGCAGAGCTGTGCCTAGGCTCAGGTTAGTACAGTGATGGTGTTAGTGTGGTAACTAGAACCTAGAGGCTCTTTCCCACATCTCTCCCTAAAAATGAGCCAAACGGGGAGTGTAGTGCTTCCCTAACTTAAGACATACAAAATTTCCACTTCAGTTCCCACTCCCACCCCCACCTCTCCCTATAACCTGGTGCTTATGAATGGCGACTCTTTTACATCAGAAAGGCTAAGAGCCATCTTGCCTGACCTATGGAATCAAAGGCAAGGAGGTTGACCAAAGCACAGTGCACACCCTCCCCTGGGAAATCTTCGTTCATTTTAATACGCGTTCAGTAAGCTGTCCAACTGAATGGCAGGTTTTTATCTCTAACGCAAGTGCTTTGAAGGCCACGTGCATTAGTCATTCCTCAGCAAGTACTTCAGAAGCCACAGCACTGCAAACTGATAATTAAACCCAGCTGCCTCTGCTGTGAGTTCAATCATACCCACACGAGCAGAGATCGCAGTGCTTGTGGGTGGGTTTCCTCTTCCATTTCTAGACAACATAATTAACTTTACTAGCCTTCGTAGCTTAAATGAAACTCAGAGCTAAAGAATACTATGAATACTGTGAATACTATTCACACAGAGGAATTTCCTTGGAGCATTAGGGAGCTGAATCTAGGCCAATGACTTGCTTCTTGGTGTCTGGTCACTTGATCTAATACAGATTAATAGTACTCTCAGTAGGAAAGAATGGATTCAGGTTTCAACTTCAACAGTTCATGTTAACTAACAACATACAGCTCATAAAAAATTAACCTCTGGGTCTATGAACAAGACAGAGATCACAAGGTAAAAGAGGCAACTTGGCAAATTTGGTAATGTAACCACCAAAGCAACATCCAAATGGGTCCAAAGAACTTAGACTAACCATGTAAATGTACCTACATACACACATTGGTATTCTGCTTGAACTAAGATAGTTCATACTTTCATAGTTCAAGTATGTCAATATTGTACCATTTTTAAATTATGGCACCTATATTGTATAGTGCAAACAAGCCTTTTCAAGAAGTATGCAACATTATTATCAAAGAAAGAAAAAATCTTCATTTGATTGCATAAGATTAATGGTTGCTTTGTTTCCTGAATCAAATTTCCAATAACTTAATGTTAAAAATACAAAGA
Organism: Mastomys coucha; assembly: GCF_008632895.1. Taxonomy (NCBI): domain Eukaryota; kingdom Metazoa; phylum Chordata; class Mammalia; order Rodentia; family Muridae; genus Mastomys; species Mastomys coucha. The sequence goes on from NW_022196899.1 coordinate 24,693,402, forward strand.
ATTATCACACACTCACTCACTCACACACACACACACACACACACACACACACACACACACACACACTAAGTGACTGAGAGAGAAATGACAGTGTACATGCATGTGGTTTGGAGTCCCAACAGAGTGATTCTCATTTTACTCTCAGAGGCGTGGAATCCTAATGACTAGGAGTACATACAAATAGGATGTTGACTTCCTTGGACCACTATTGTATAATCCATATGTTCAATGATCGTTCTGTTACTGTCTTAGGCTGTCCATTGCTTTGAAGAGACACCATGACCAAGGCAACACTTATAAAGGCAAATGTTTAATTGGGGCTAACTTAGTTTTAGAGATTTAGTTCATTATCATCACTGTGGGAGAAGGGGGGAATATGGTAGCCTGCAGGCAGACCTGGTGCTGGAGGAGCCAAGAGTTCTACATTTGATCCAAAGAAAACCAGGAAGAGACTGTCTTCTGCAGGCAACCAGGAGCAGCTCTCCTGCATACTAGGTAGCGCTTGAACATAGAGACCTCAAAGGCTACCCCGACAGTGACACACTTCTCTAATAATTCCACACTTACTAATAGTGCCATTTCCCATAGACCAAGCATATTCAAACCACCACAGTTACCTATCTAAGGCATGTGTTATTACTTCATGAGATACTGGCTGCATTTCCTCAATGACACAAATACAGCTTGTCACTGAGTATACATTGTACATTGTTAACATATTATCAGCATGAGTGAGAACCATGAGTAATGAGGTTTTTTTCATAACTACTGTGATAAAACACTTCAACAAAAGCAGCTCAGTTCATAGTTCAAGGATTCAGTCTATTATGGCAGAAAAGTCAAGGCAGCAGCATCCTGAAGGGGCTGGGCACATCATGTCATGTGCTCACCATAGAATGCTTTTCATACAGTCTAGGATCCTACCCCACAAAATGGAACCAATCACTTTCAGGATGGGTCTACCTACCTCAATTAACCTAATCAATATAATTTCTCATAAGCATGCTCAGAAATCAAATAATCCCTTGAAAGTGTGCCTCTTGGTAACTAAACATCCCATCAAATTGTTAACAATTGAACCTCATAGTGCTTTTATCTGACCTTCCTCCTCCAGACATGCAAATATTAAGTATGAATATAAAGATCTTGATCAACAAGTTAATGTGCTTCTTCTTAGCAACTCCAAGAAGAAATTTGTGGACACAGATATAGACCTATGATTAGTGTGGACCTGATACCTAAAACCAATAATCTCAGTTACTCCAGAGCATTATAAAGAGACCCTGGATCAAAACAAAAAGTAAGAAGAGGCCTGAGGAGATAGTTCAGTGATAGAACTCTTGCATGGCATATCAAGGTCCTGAATTCAGTCTCCAGTACTACAAAATAAAACAAGTAGATTTTATACAATTATTTAGGCCTATGGTTGGTAAAGGACTATCAGCTTAAGTGGAATATATACCTTTAATATGTAAGAACTACGAGAATGTAAATTGTAACATCCTTCATTCCTTAAATGTCTGCTGAGTGCCTACTATGTGCTGTCCTGAAGAAAACTGACAATAATTTCCATCCTTAAGAAGTTTCCATTCTATTAAAGTGGACGGTCAATAATAAATGACCACAGTACAAAAGACACCATTAATCTTTGGGAGATGGAGATGAAGTATTGCAGCAATGGTAGGGGTGGATAAGTGAAGGGGCACTCACACAGAAGGCTGTGGTCACAGAGTGTCCTCACTAAACGGAGGAAGCCTTCTACCTGCACCCCAACATGGTCCCATCCTCTATTAATATTATGGCCAATTGTCACCTATGCTCCTGAATCCCACATGTCACCACAGTATGACTCTCATGCTTTTGATTTGTTCATATTTGTTTGGATTATATCATTCATTCCTATGACTCCTTGCTCCATTTGAACTTGTTTAGAGATTAGACTGTGAAGTCTATGGTGCACTTGATGATTCTGTTCCTATTTCCCAGAACATAGAATTGCAGCCCCATAGGAGGGACAACAATATGAACCAACCAGTACTCCCAGAGCTTCCAGGGACTAAACCACTAACCAAAGAGTACACATGGAGGGACCCATGGCTCCAGCTGCATATGTAGCAGAAGATGGCCTTGTTGGATATCAATGGGAAAAGAGGATCTTGGTCTTGAGAAGGCTCAATGCCCCAGTGTAGGGGAATGCCAGGACAGGGAAGTGGGAGTGGGTGGGTTGGTAAGTAGGAGGAGGGGGAATGGGATGGGATGTTTTTGGAGGGGAAACCAGGAAAGGGGATAATATTTGAAATGTAAATAAAGAAAATATCTAATAAAAATGCATTTTCTTTGGAATTTGAGAGCAACATTTTACCAGCATGCAGTATGACCTTGGGCTCTCTCTGAGTCTCAGGAAGGGTGCCTCCCATCCCTGAGTGGCAGTACGTGCTATACAGGCATGTTCTTTAAACATGCTTGTTGAGTATATTAGCTCATTTTGACCTTACTGAGTGAAACTTATGGTTCCTAATTTACATCTGACAAAACAGGCTGAGAATGAGTAAATGGTTTTCCCTGGGTTACAGGGTTGCAGCTCTGCCAGAGTGAGTTTCACCTTCTCAGCATGTTGTGACTGGCTGGCAGTTCTATCCATGCCTCACCTCTGTCATAGAGTTTAACCCCACCACAGCAATTCCCTGGCAGAAATCATGTCCTCCTACTTTCATGTATATTTTGTGTGATCTAACTCATATTTGGATGCAAAATTGGTGCTGCATTAAAATAAAAGTCAAAATGGGTGCTCTTTGGAATCCTTTGATAATCAGCATTTCTAGTGGTTTTTTTTTTTTTTTT
>NW_022196899.1:24696306-24732429 GCF_008632895.1 Mastomys coucha
GACTAGTTTAGGTTGAAACCTTTATATAGTGCCCATAATATTTTTAGTAGAAACACTTCTCAACTATACCATGAATACATGTTGAGTCCTTTCTAAAACCCCGAATAAAGATGAGATATTATCTTCACTACTAGTGATCATGACTGCATCATTAACTATTCACTGTGTTCAAAATGTCCTTGTAGGTAGAGAGCTGCCTATCATCTGTCATGTGATCATAGCAAGGTCTAAATAATTCCACTCACTTCAGTGACTCTATGAATTGTCCTTGGAACCCTGAAGCCAGTAAAGATTATTACCGAGTACCAGGCCTTTCGTCTTTGCTGTCAAATCAGTTTGATCATGATGGTGGGAGACCGATGACAGTGATGTGGGTGTTGGTGCTGAGAGTATTAATGGTGGTGGTGACGGTAATGGTTATGGTAATGATGGTGACAGAATTAGTAGAGGTGCTGCTGCTGCTGCTGCTGATGATGATGATGATGGTGACGTTCATGCTGGTTGTGCTGAGGATGGTGATAATATGGTCAAAGAAAATTACATTGGTGATGGCAACGATGGTATGATGATGGAGCTAGTGGTACTGGTGGCTATGTAGATAGCAGTAGTATTGAGTACTTGCCACTTATAATAGTGTCAAATAATTTAGGTATATCTTCTCAGTGAATTATTTAATGATGGTGTCAGAGAAGAGCTGTTTCTCTTTTCATTATAGATGAAGAAATTAAAGAGAGCACACAAGGTGCCCACGTGGCATAAAGTTGAGTACAAACACTTTGAAGTTGCTTTACAGAAAGGATGGAACACTTGTCATACAGGGATTTTCACCTCCAGACGATGATGATCCCCTCTTGTTGGCTGCTTGCCTCTGTTCAGAGCAACAGCGAACATTAGCTGATGTGGAACAGCCAGTGACATTTGCCAAACAAATCCTCTGGTTTGGGTGCTCACCTGGAGAAGGCATGGTGGTGAAATCTTTGGACTCTGGGGCCACAGAGCTTAGGTTTGAATACAGGCTTTCCTATTTCCAACTGATATGATCTTTCCTAAGTTACAGAACAACTCTGTGGCACAGCTTTATGTAGCTGCGATAATAAATATCTATATCATAACAGCATCCATAGATCAAAAAAGCACCTTCCATGCTTTCAATAAGTGCCTGGAAACTATTAGATTCTCAATAAACCTAGTATTTGAATTTCTCAGCCTGCATCAATGGGGCATGGGTAAAACCTCCACTGAGGTTTAAAATCTCAGGCACCTGAAAAATACCATAAAACGGAAGAGAATCAAAGCATAGTCACTGGCCTTTCAGGAAATTTTGATTCAAGAAACCTGGTATCTATTCTCAGCTCCATCATTACACAGAATCATGGCCAAACTCAAATCTGCAGGAGATGCTATTTTCAATGAATTTGCCCCCAGTAACTTGGACACTCATACCCATCTTAAACTAGTTAATGGCAGACAGCATTCAGGCAATTAGCATGTCCCTCTTTTTAAATCTGTCCTCAGCACTTTATAGCAATGAGCTAGTTATTTAGAATAGCTGATGAAACAAATATTCCAGATAATTTAATTTTGGTGCTACAACTTTTTATTGTCAACTATTTACAAAATCTTTTGCTAAACTGGTTACATAATTTCCTGAATTAGTAAACAAATTACAGGGCAAGAATCCAGCTACAAATAAACTATGAACTTCCCAGTGTCAAGTTCATACTGTGAGGAAATCACAGACAGAAAGATGTTATCTCAAGCTCCAAAACACAAGACTTCAGTCACAGACCACTACCATAAACAGGGTATGAGTTAGCTGGCTTGGGATACCTCAGAAGACAGTACAGACTGGGTGGTTTAAACCAGACAGATTTATGCCTCATTCTTCAAATGGATGAGAAACATAGAATAAAACCAGCAAGAGGGGAACTTTGGTTCTGGGAGCTCTTGCCTCCTGGACCTTTGCACACAAATGAGGAAAGCAAGGCCAGTGTCATAAGCTCTTAAACTTTAATTACCTTCCCATTTGCTGTTCCTCCATGATGACATGGAAGCAATTAAGTAATGACTTGGACATAAGAAATTGGGAGGGTTCTAACTCAATCCATAACAGGAGATGTGTAACTGGCAGGGAAAAATCATGGGACTTGAGGAGAAATTTAATAGCAATTTGGATAAATCAGTGTTGGGTTTAGAGAAGGAACTGAGATAGACCAACATAAATACATGAAATAATTCTATAATCACAAATGCAATTTCCTTTAAACAGTTCTCCTGCTTCTGAGAATAGCTTCATGAAAGACAATGGTCTTGGAAAACTTGAGAAATAATCCTCAAGTTTTCATTGATGCTGTTTGTAAGGAAGGAAGAAACGGGTCTTAAGGAGGGCCCAGAGTCCCCTCTTGTGACTGGCTCTGCCTCCTCTTGCAGCCTACCAATTCAATGTCTCCCTCACCACTACCTATACATCTCTTTCCTTTCCTTTGTTCCTCAGCTCCTCTCCATTTTCGGCATTCCCAGAAAAATCATGACAATTACCATCACTTCTGCTGATACTCCAGTACAACATTGCCCTTGCAATCTAGAAGGTCCTCCTTCTCACACAGATGTTTGCTCCAGTTTTTGCTACATAATCAGCAGGTGTGTTGGGAATGTTTGTTTAGCCCCAGAACACTTGCATAGCATGAACCAGGTACTGGGTTCAATTGTCAGCACCAGATGGAAACAAAGATTCAAAAAGGGGGAGATGCCCTCAGAACCGCACCAATTTGCAATTACTTGGACCAGGTCCTGGAAAAGATGCCGAGAGAACAGTCAGCACAAATATTGGCCTCTCTCAGACCCACAGAAGCCAGAAAACACGTGCAGATGGAGACCAAGACACAGAGCTAAGTTTCTCCTTATATGGGTAATTATAGTCATACACAGAACTCCGGAGCAGCTTCTGAAGGACCTGGTCTATACCTCTGCCCTAAACACTGTCTACAGTTGGCAGCTTCATTTCTCTGGTCTACCCATTCTGCATCTCTTTTACTGTCTTCTTCACTGTCTCTCATGCTTTTCCAGAAGACTCTTGGATTCACATACTCAGCCAGATGTCACTGGAGTTTGTCCCTCAATGCTTTCAAAATGCCCAGTTCTATTTCATCCTAGCACTGCCTGTCACACATGCCTATTGTCTGGCTCCTAAATACCTTGTATAAACTGGACTGTGCACATGGTCCAATAATCTTTTCCTAACTTTCTTATACATGGTATTCATGATGGTATAGTTTGATTGTTCTCTTTCTAGTTTCTGAGAGACTTTTTCAAGAAGGAAGTCAAATTGGGTCAAAGATTTTCTATTTTTATTGTGGTGATAAGAGAAGTTTTGTCCTTGACTCTATTTGTGTTGTAGTACATTTATTGGTTTGTATATGTTGCATCATGTTTTTATTCTCTGGAGGGGGACATAATCAATCTGATCATGCTGCTTTTTCCTTTCAAAGGCATTGTCACATCTTATTTTCAAATATTTCCTTGACAATTTTTTCTGTTAGGTTCATCAAGAAAATTGGCCCAAGTTTATTTGATGTCCTTATCAAGTTTTTCATAAGTCTGTACTCTTAAATGCTGTAATGCTATGAAGCATTTTAAATTTCTGAGCTTCATAATAGCTAGATATCCATATTCAATACAAACATATGTCATGGTTAATCTCCATTACCAACTTGATACCATCACCTTGAAAATGGACCTGTGCAAGATTATCTCAACTAGGATAAATAAAGTGACAGGACCTGCCCCTCCTCTCATAATATCTCCCTCTCAACTTCATGTTCTCCATATGTGTGACCAGTTAGTGTCACCCATATGAGCATTGGTATGGAGTGATCTGTTAGGTAGAAAATAGATAACTTTCCAAGAGTCATCCTCCCCTAAACAGGTGACTATTGTTTCACCAGCATCCATAAAGTGCCAAAATATCCTCAGCTAGGGGTAGGCCTTGGATCCCTTCTCTCCTCTGTGCTGAAAATTGTAACTGGTTTGTTCTTGGGTAGGTCTTCTGCTGGAACTATTGCTGCTGTCAGTTTCTGTGTACAACAGACATGTCATGTCCAAAGAATAGCTCTTCAAAGCACCCCCTTCTAACTCTGGTTCTTGCATTCTGTCTGTCCTCTCTCCCAAAATGTTTTCTAAGTCTTCCTGGAGGAGAAGGTCAGTGGCATAGATAAGGCAGTTATAGCAGAACACTCAAACTACTTTTTTTTTTCTCAGCACTTTGAACACTAATGAAATAGCCAGTACCCATTGAAATATAAAGCTTCATTAACTAAGGTTCAAAGAGATGGATATAACACAAATATTTAGAAGTCACTTTGACAGTATGAACATTCAGAAAAACACCACCAATGGTTTCTCCACTAGGAGAAACCATTGGCCTGTAACTTCTCAAGCCAAAGGTTTTGGCCACATTTCCAGTAGCAAGCATGACCTTCCCTTCTGTTGTGCAGGTCTCAAATACAATAAGAGAATAGTTCGTTACCACATAAACAGTCTTGTCATTATTGCACAGCATGCACATCCTATAGCATGCAGAATCCAGCACTGGAGAAAACAAACATTTGGTGTATTTTCTCCCTCAGCATCCTGCATATCACATTCTAGATCTATGAAAGAGAGCCAACAAGAAGTTTCATGTTCAATTCCAGATTGATTTCTGTGTGTTCTGCAAACAGAGCAAGGTGAGTGTTGTCTTCAGCAAGTGGGTCTTACCATCTAGTTATGAGTAACAACCAAGAGCAGTAGAAACACTTGTTTTGAATGCCTGGAACAGAGATTTCTATTTATTAGCCTACAAGTTCTGAGAACAGCAATATGAGGTATTTCTGTTCAAGCTTCAAAAAGAGAGACCAAGGATATCCACACACAGAAAAAAAAAATACCAAACGAAAATAATGCTACAGGCCGTATCACGTATGTTGTTTCAAGTTATAATACAGAGACATAGCAATAAAATCAGACACATATACCAATAGAATAGAAAAGCAGACCCCAATATAACTTCAAATAACTAGAGCTACCAGAGTTTTGTCAAGGATCCCAAAAGTATGTATTGAAGAAAAGGTAGTGTCTTCAACAAATGGTACTGGGAAACCTGGAATTCAATATTCAGAAAATGAAACTAGATCCTTGTGTCTCGGCTTACACAAAACTAAACTTCAAATGAATGAAGGATCCCAACACAAGACCCAGTGGCCTGAAATTGCTAGACGAAAAGGTAAGAAGTATACTCAGCTTATAGACACAGCTAAGGACTCTCATTTTAGATTTTTTAACTCATTCAAATAAATCCATATCTATTTGTCTTGGGAGATGACTTAGCAGGTATCCTAGTTAGGACTACTATTACTGTGTTGAGAGACACCATGGCCAAAAGCAACTTGGTGTAGAAAGGGTTCATGTGGTTTAATATTCCATATCATAGTTCATGATCAAAGGAAGTCAGAACAGAAACTCAAGCCTGGCAGGAATCTGGAGGCAGGAGCTGATGCTCAGGCCAGGAAAGAGTGTTGATCAGTGGCTTACTCAGACTGCTTTCTTATAGAATGCAAGACTACCAGCCCAGGAAAGCACCATCCACAATGGCTCGGCCTTCCCTCATCAAGGACTAACTAGAAAAATTCTTTACAGGCTTGATCTTATAGAGGCATTTTCTCAGTTGAGACTCCCTCCTCTGTGATGACTCTAGTTTGGGTCAAATTGACATAAAACTGTCCTAAATAGCAGATCAGATTACTTGCTATACAAACATGCAATCTTGGGTTCAATCTCCAGTATCAATGCAAAAAGTGGATGTGGCCATACAGGCACCTGTAACACTGTGAGTTGGAAACAGGAGGATCTGAGGCTTGCTGGCCACAAGCTCCAGGTTCAGAGACCCTGTCTAAAAGAATGTCTTCTTTACCCTGCAAGCAAACACTCATATGCACATACATGTATATACACTACAAATACACACACATACACATACACACAGTACACACACTACACATATACACTGAGAGAAAAAAAAAAGAGCTATTGCTATTATTGCCTATTCTATGCATACTCTACTGCGCTTTGGATTCACAAATTAGTTTTGCTCTGATGATCCAAATGTACTTTATATTTAGCGTTATGTTTTGAGAAATACAAAAGATGCAAGAGCCATAGAGTTCAAGTAGGTTTTATGGGAAAGCATTTGATTTCTATGTCCCCAGGTATCATGTAATCATAGTGTGCAGGGCATGCTCAAAGATCCTTTCCAGCTCATCCTAGCAGATTCCCTGTGCCAGAAATGTAATCGTGCAAACTGTGGTTGAACCCATAACCCAGCATCTCATTAGTCCTGACTTCTAACTAGTTTAAGTGTCCTGGACAACTTTGCATAATTACATGATTGCTTGAATGTACACTTGAAAAGCCTTCAAAGAGAAACAGTTTACTCTCTATAAACATCAGTTTTTTACACCTCAAAACCATTTTCTAGACCCTTTATTACAAATAAAATTGCCTGAACAATGAATGTATACAGGGCATTTAAGTGGCTCTTGTTGAGGCTTGTAGTAGGGTATGTTTTGTTTGGTTTTGTATGGATTTTTAACCTATTTATAAACTCCTGCCATCATAAATCCCATTGTAACAATAGTATCTCACTCAGCCTCTATCTTCCATTTTGATTAGAAGGCAAATGCAAACTACTCTCTAGTCTGCCCACCTTTTGTGAGGTTTGGGGTTAGCCAGCACTTTCAGCCACTAGCAATTGAAAGCTAGTAGCTAGAAAGTAATTTACTTCTTTGAGTCTTACTCTTCAGAGCCAGGACAATCCGAGCACATCTTTTTTGCACCAAAGACATTAAGGGAGAATTCCTTTTCAAGTGGTTATTCTTGAATTCATTTACTTTTGACACACACAATGAAATCCCAATTCCCCTGCAGGCTGCTGGGTCTTTGTTTCCTATTTTGTGCACTGTCTATCTCTCTGCATCTTTGAAGGAACAGCTGCAGAAGTCTCAGAAGCTCACAAGTGCTTCTTCATGGTGGGCTATTACCATCAGAACTTAACTGTCTGATGATTTCTCAATCACCATTTTGCGGTTTCCTTTTTAGGGGACTGAAAAGTTAAATAAGAGGCTCACTTTTTCTAAGAGTCACATAAAGCATCTGGATCTTTGGTGAGTGCCCTTTCAAGAAACAGAACTATTTCTGATCAATGGGACTATGAAGTATAATGTCATAAACACCGAAAACATCTCCTCATATTTATAAAAAAACTTCTGTCCAGAGGGAACGAGGAACCTTATAGGCAAGTGAAAAAACAGGTGTATACTGCCCAGTTAAATATGAGATCACTAACCAAATACATGAGAAGAGTCCTATAAAGCAGGAAAAGCAGCAGAATAGACCAAAAACACATCCATCCACAAGGCGCATGGCACCATGGTCAAAAGGCAGAACCACATTAGCACCACAAGCTCATCATTTGGGTCCCCATAACTCTCACTTACAAGGACCTTGAGCAGTTTATTCAATTGCTCTTTGCCTCCATCATCTCATCTCTAAAATAAGGATGATAACAATAACTGTCTTTCAGAGTTGCTACACCGAGCAGATGTGCTAAGATATGGAGCAATCTTTTACACAAGATTGAGAGGCAAACGCAAACTGCCATCTTCCAAAATATTCACCATCTCCTGTAGTACAGAGAAATTTCTGAGACACTTTCCCTACAATACATGAAACTGGAGGTCGCCTCCAGGCTTAACTTTAACTATTGCAATGGCCAGCCCTCTTTCATCCTGTCTTCTCTGCTTGTGCCTCATTTTCATCCATTTCAATGCAGAAAATATAAAACGACTCACCATGATTAATCAATCCGTTTGCAACCGAGACCAGCCTGGAGGAATACCTTTGAAGAATCTACAAACAAAATCGGCAGACTGTTCCCTTTCCCATCCTTAGACTTTTCTGGTTTATATTTTAACAAATAAATCTCTTTCCATTCATCCTTTTCCCTTCAAATGTTTTACCTACAAAATATGTCTGTTTTGCTTGTTTTCAAGCATGAGAATGTGATTTCAGTATCAGAGAAATCATGTTTTATGATAGAGGTTAGAGCTAGGTTCAAATATCTCCATTTAAAGCTATATTTCAGGAATTGGATTCCTTATAACCTTAGTTTTCAGAATTCACATTTTAACCTGAAAAACAAAGAGTATATAAAGTAATGTCACAACATCATAGAGATTTCACAAAATACTTCAATTATAAGACCCTGGCATAACTTTCAACTGGTGATAATAGCAAGTTCTTGATCTATGTGTCTCTGGGGAATGATCTCCCAAGGAAATGGTAGTGGGGATAACACATACTGTTCCTGTGGCCAGGACAGAGAGGATTTCCTATGGTTTAAGCCTGGAGACACAGACAGGTGTTTGTGAATGATTATCAAGCAGGGGCATCAGACACCTCAGTCCAGCAAGCACAGCAAATGAAAATATCTCCCCACATACTGGTACACTAGAAGACATAAGGCAGCTCTTGTCTAAGAAACAACCACATCAAAGGCAAATGTATCCTAAGGAGATTAGATAAGCAGATTTGGATCCCACCAGTTTGATTGTATAATAAGCCAATTCGAAAAGAGAACTTTTTTTTTTCAATCATCCGTCACAATCGCCTCTAAGTCCTGTAGTCACCCATGAAGGAAAGAAGAAGCAGCACAACCCAGACTACACCCTTGCTTCTGTTAACCAACAGCTTCAATACAATCAGAGATGGGAGCAGGGAAGGCCTGGGACTCTGGGCGATCCAATAACACAGATATGCAGTCCTTACAGAGGAGAGATCATCCAGAATTATTGTTCAGTGGTGTGTGGAATCTACATTTAAAAGCTAAATTATATTTCACTTAAATGTCTAGAGGCAAAAGAAAGATCGGGTGTATAAAGAGAGCTTTTGACTTACAATTGACTTTGACCACTCTTGTAAAACTGCCAGGAATTATCTAAAAGGGGCTCTAATTTGGTGCAAAGTCACCTCCCAACAGCTTGTGATAGAAGTCAGGAATCAGGCAAGAGAAGCAGGTCAGAGGAGTGAGAAAGCTACAGTGGAGGCAGGGGCAGGGTACTAGAGACAGCCAGAGGGGCATTTCTGTGACCTTCTTATCATCGAAAAGGACACGGGAGTCAAATGGATCCTTTCTCCTTGTGAGGATGCACAGGAAAGGTACAGCGCAGACAAAGGAACAAGACAACGGAACTGGAAGTCTTCTGATGACAAATTATTAATGCTTTCTCTTTGAGAAACTGCAAGCAGGCAGAAAAGGTCTAACCTGAAGAGAATGATCAAAGACTGAAATCAAAGCTTTGATGCCCAAGTTGCTTTAGAGCTCCCTAAGCGCAGAGGAGCCATGAATGCAGCTGGGAAGACTGTTTGCGCCAAATATATTTTGGAATGAGTTGGTGACTTAATCCCTGGGAGGATACAGGAGTGGGATTAGGCAGTGATTAGCTGCCTCTGAATTTTAGCGATGACATTTAATTTGAAGCTAAATATTTATATTTCATTGTTAGTGACACCTCTGGAGCTTTGTATCTTTAAAAACATATGCCAATGCAAGTGATGGGCTGGGAAGAATGTTTTATTTGGTGAAAAGTTTGTTTTCTCAGAAGATTACATGAGTGATTGAGCTATGTGTTATGGCATAAACAGAAAACTGTCCATGGGAAAAGCCTACTGAGCCGAGCAGACAGCAACAGCCACACTAGTTTTCAGAGAGATGATGACCCGTTCCCAGACATGATGACTCAGAGAAAAATAAGTCTAACTTTTAAACAAAATTGTGCATCTCACATATAAAGGCATATAATAATCAGTGACAGCTAAATAAAATCCTGATTAATCCATTAAGTCAGCTCATTCAGTGCATGCATTTCAAACTCAATTGGTTTCAGGTCTCTTGCTGCGGGCCAGATACAAAGGAGTTTAGACTCTGTCCTGTCTTCAAAACCTCCATCCAGCAATTGCAGAACCTGAGACTTTGAAGTGATCTTAATCGTTTTTTCCCTATGCTACACACCCTACCTTCACAATCTCTTTTATGCAAATCCACATGGCCATCCATAATCTTGTTGTATATCTTTAAAGAATGGAAGCTTTCTACTTTCCTGGGAAGATAGTTCAGCTATCAGATTCTTAAAGTCCAGTAGGAGTCAATGCCATGCTAAATAAATAAAGACAGGAATTACTAAAACTAAAGCACCTGTCATGTAAGTGATAGAACTCATGCAAAAGCTATGTATCATCCCAGAGCACAGAAAGCAGAGACCAAACATCCTTGGAGCAAGCTGGCAACCCAGCCTACAAAGAGTCACCAAAATGGTAAGCTCAAGATTCAACAAGAGACCATGCAACAAGTCAGGCAGAGAGTTATTCAGGAAGATACTGGAGGCAATACTGTCACATTCAGACCTTCTTCCCTCCCCTCAAACAGCCCATGCACTATCATATACATGTATCATGTACATGACTACACACATGCATACATATATTCATACATAGCACATATACATGAATATACAAAAGGGGAGAAAATGTTTAATTGGAAGGGCTAGAAACACATCCATACAAAACCCTGCATGCTGGGAAAGTAAAAGAAACAGCCAGATTAAGGTAATACCTCCATTAAGTAAGACTTGTCAATTAGGCTGCACATATTTTCCACTTTCAAACTTTGTGTGCAGCTAGGTCTATAGCTGTGTACAATTGCAGTGTTCATGAGCAGATATCAAAAGTGTAGCATGAGTGAGAACACTGAATCTTGCCAACAAATCCCTGTCTAATTCCAAAGAGAGCATTTCACAGAGACACAGCAGGAGCCAGAAGCAATGGCCTTGGAGGTTTCTATTCTGTCTAACCTGGTTAATTCCTACAGGACTCAAAGTGCTAACTAAGAACACCCTGTGCAATGTAAGGAAATAAAACCACTGTATCTTTCTCTCTCTCTCTCTCTCTCTCTCTCTCTCTCTCTCTCTCTCTCTCTCTCTCTCTCTCTCTCTCTCTCTCTTTCTCTCTCTTTCTTTCTTGTTTGTAGAATTGTAGAATTTTTTTTTTACTTTTTTATTGGTTATTTTATATATTTACATTTCAAATGTTATTTCCCTTCCTAGTTTCCCCTTCACAATGCCCCTGTCCCCTACCTCTATGAGGGTGCTCCCCCAACTGTCCACCCATTCCTGACTCAGTGCCTTAGCATTCCCCTACCTTGGGTCATCGAGCTTCCACAGAACTAAGGGGCTCCCCTCTCAGTGATACCAGACAAGGCAATTCTCTGCTACATATCCAGCTGGAGGCATGGGTCCCCCCATGTGTACTCTTTGGTTGATGGTTTAGTCCCTGGGAGCTTTGTGGTGTCTAGATGGATGATAGACTTCTTCCTTTGGGGTTACAAACACCTTCAGCGCCTTCAGTCCTTGCCCTAACTTCTCCATTGGGGTCCCCATGCTCAGTCCAATGTCTGGCCGTGTGCCTCTGCATCTGTATTGGTCCAGCTTTGGCAGAGCCTCTCTGGGACTGTGTCTTTCTAAAGAAGGGAGAGACTTCCAGTGTACTATCATTGGAACTCAGCAATGGGAAGCATGTAACACTTGGAAAGTTTTCTGTTATGGGTATCCCAATGTAACCCATTACTATTCTTCTGTATTTAAATATCATGAACACAGACAGGTAAAGAAATTCTTATTCTCTAAAAAATATGATGCTTAGATGAAACACATCTCACAAATAATTCAAAATTCTTTAAAGGCAATGAAGTATTTGTGACTTAAAGCTTTAGAAGGTACTTGATCACTCCACTTAAAATTTCTCAATTAAAAAACAATGTACTTATATAAGAAAATGTGAAGTATATGCATAGCAATTTGTGGAATAATAGAATAAATGTGTAAAACCTTCCAAATAACAGCAGAACCACTCTGTGAAAATGCTCTCATTCCAGTGTCTCAATACTCTTTTCCTATGTTATGTTTTCCACTTAATGAAAACCTTCTTTCTTCTTTGATAATACATAAATGACCAAATTATGCAAGCCACTATCTATAATTTCTTGTTTAAACTATCACATTTTCTCAGCCTTTATTTTCCTGTTATTTCAATAGCTTTTTTGTTGATTGACCATAGAAATACATTCTTCAGTCAAAAGCAGAACACTTGTCATCATAATGCATATATAAAATTTTAATCATGGCTTTTCAGGGACGAAACTGTTCAAGTTACACTCCTGGAAAAGATTGTTTTTCTCTTTGAATTGGACCATAGTTGAGAAGTGAAATCACAAAACAAAAACAGAAAAGACTGCGTTATATTTTATCAGACCTGTCCACCAAACATCTTCATTTGCATTTCCATCCATTTTCTTCCATTTGAACCAATCATTTTATTTGTTTGCTTTGATTTTAATGTCCTACTCTCTCTCTCCTTTTATATTGCCATCTTGCATCAGGGTGTCCTCTATCAATGCCCTTAATTCTTACCCATAATTCTCTAAGTTAAACATTAACTTGTTTTATTTTACAAGTCTTAAGGATGGGATCTTCTGTAACGCCCAATCAAACACTGTGTGTATAACTAAGGTAGCTGAGCTTTGCCTGAAAGCTTTAATTCTGGGTAAGTATAAATTATCATAGTAATATCATACATGAACACTTCCTTCTTTTTATATAAGAATGAATCAAGAGCTATGGCCACATGTTTTCCCAGTGTTTACCTACATCAGGACCAAGATGAGTAGAATAGCTCCCTTCTAGGGAGCTTGGAACCGAAGTGTCACTCCAAATATACCACAATGACCGTGCTACTGTAAGAATTGAGCAAACAGGGACACCTCATAAAAATACCAAGGAGCAAGGAATGTCCATTAAGCCTAACGACAGAGTTTCAGAAGGGTTTACAGAGAAAACATCAGTCCCCAGGAGATGCCCTAATTGTGAGGAGTAATGCCTTGTTCCAAGGAATCTCCCCAGTAAGGGGTAGATCCCCCTACCCCTCCTACGTTCTATCAAAATCTCCCCCTCACCTGGGGCACAGAGGTCAATGAGAACAAAAGACAATAGGCTATACCAATGAGAGATAACCAACTCATGCTGTAAACCTATGCACTGAAAGGTATAAAAAGTGTGTGCTTTTGTTCCTGGAGGTCTGCAGGACAACCCCAGTATACTGGTTCAATAAAATCCTCATGCAATTTGCAGCAATCTCCCTACTGATTCTTTGCGAGTAGGGCACCCAGGCCGAATTTAACACTACTGACCACAGTGTACAATGGCACAGAATTTCCACACTAACTTTGCACCTCTTTTCATATATTTTAAAGACTGTTTGGACTACTCAGAATACCTAGTACAGTGTGGATATTATATAAATAGTTGTCAGGTTCTATTATTTAAGTCATAAGGAGAAGAAAAATACATTTATTCATTTCTTCAAATATTTTCAAGCTTTAGCTGACTGAATGTAAGGAACATGTTGACAAGGACTGCTGACTTTTTCCCCACTAAACTCCAGTGTGCCAACATGGAAACCAAAGCAACTGGTCCATAGGCTATAGGGAAGATATTGTTCTCTTCGGTAACCCTGATGCTCTTCAGTTAGCTTAATTATTCTCACTTAAGTCACAGATTTGCTTTGACCCTCCCCCAAGGGTGAACATAACAGAAACATCTCAAAATTGTAGAATATGCGTGATCCTGGAGAAGAGTATTTGTGATAAATAAAAGCAGAAATCACAACTCACAACAGAACAAAATATAACATCTTTCCTGTTGAAATGGGAAAAAAATAGCCCCTAGTTAAGTTACATAACTAAACCCTCAGTTAAACATTCTTTAGCATTCAGTCTTTAAGCCATTTTTAAATCATCCCAAAAACTTCAGCAAATGTCTCCTGAAAATGCAGTCAGGCTCTTAAAACTCTAGGTCTTGTGGGTTTTCTTTTCCTACTCCTCCAAGTCCCCAGTCTCCAGAATTGTTCAGCTCCAACAGATTATAATAATGTTATTTTCACACTTGCCTTCTGTGGTTTGCCATCTGATTCAATAAATGGGTGTGTTAACCTATTGTTTTCAGCCCACAAAGGGAGTCCAGAAACTACTCTTCTTTAGCAGCAATGAGGAAACACCTACTTCATCTCTATCCACATAGCTGAGCACAGTGCTACACTGTCTCATTGTCCCTGTGTCACACAGTCATAGAAAACAGTGCAGATACCCAAAGCACTTTACTCTTGAACAAGAAAAGAGACTTTCCTTCCTTGAAAGTTCAAAGCAACTGAAGCATCTGCAGGATGCTATGTTCAGCCCCAACTACCAATTGCAGGTACAGTCAGGAGCTTCCCAAAACAATCCTCAAATTTAATAATCTACTACAGGGATCCATGAAATTCACAGGAAACTGTTACATTAAAACTACAGGAGGAAGGCTTGTATAGGATTGAGTGTGGAGAAATACCAGAACTGAAGCTTCTATTGTCGTTTTCTCATGGTGGTGATATAAATCAACCTCTTGGAACTATTGTGATTACATGAACAGACTCTCACCAGTAGGATACCTCATTCTAGCTACACCACTCAAAGTCACTTCTGGGGATCCATTACTCAGGATGATGATCACAGATATCCACAGAGTTGGCTTGAGGCTCTAGAATAAGACTTTATGATGGCCACTCAAAGCCCGAATCCTTAGTCACACTGTTAGTCTTTGTGGTGGGCTAAGAATCTTAAGACAAGTTGAGTGTGTGCCAAGATTCTGCCTTGTTTCTTTATTGTCTTATCTGGTGACCTAGGCTCTCCAGTGAGACAGGAAGCTATTGAATATATCATTATAAGGCCTTAAAGAAAACCTCACAGAGGCTGAAGTCAAAGGGCAGCACACTCTTGGATAAGGTTAATTTCTTTAACACACGTTTTTAGTTTCTTTTAAATCTTTGATTTGGAGCACTTATCTCCAACTTACATACTCATTACAGATGTGCCTATGGCCATTGCTATTTGGAAGGTCAAGAGATAATTATTAAAATAGTGGATGATAAAGCTAGTTTATCTGAGAATATGTGGAGGCAGGGGCAGCCGTAGCAAGTGTGGAAGGCAATGCGTTTCCTAGTAGAAAACCAGATTATTAGGATTTGATAGGAGCAGCAGATATACATGTCAGGAGTTTAGAACTTGACATATTAGGCAGAGAGAGGAATTATTACTAAATTCAAGCACTTGCCTTTGAGTGGAAAGGCAGACATGTTTGAACCTTGGGATGAATACAGGAAAAGAAGTCTTCATAGTGCCCTTAGAGGTAGCCCTCAGCACTCCCAGATCCTGCATGAGCAACTATTTGCTGACTACCAGACCAGACCTCCATCGCCATTAATTTCTATATTCTAAGAAGTCTGTTAAAATGCTAATACATTATCATGAAGCAGCAGTGGATTCTTTGTTTAACTGTGTTTATTGAGAGAAATAATGGAAAGAATCTGAGTGGAGGAAAAGAAAATGTGAATCGTAAAAACCACAATGAGGATCCAAAATAACAAAGGAAACCTGTTGTATAGAAATTTCCTCTAGAATGAAAACCTATCTTGGATAGAAGCTCATTAAGACACAGGATGCTCACAGGAGTATCAAAGCGAATAATAAAATGTTCTAAGGGAGGTGGAACATTCTACCCTACAAGGAAGTTTGCTAAGTACAGAAATACTCAAAAGTTTCAGGTCATCCCTGAAACCGACACTAGGCACTTGTCCTCTCAAGTACATGTAAACCCAGACTGCTGAGAAACACTTTTGGGACAACTAAGCTGCCTACAAGAAGCAGAGCCCAGCCTAGATGGCACCTGGAAGAGGCAGAGAGCAATTGACCTACCAGGGGAAGACACTCTCTGATCTGCTGAGCCACCTGCATGTGCAGTGTGCTCCCAGATTCCATCTTCCATGAGTTATCATGCATGCTGGGGTAAGATTTTGGTGATGCAGCTATTTGGGTGATCATTTCGGATTCTGGCAAAAACCCCAATACAACTCACTGGTAGTATCTATCATACTTCTGTCTGTGATGTGTGGGTGTGTTGTTTGCTCTCATCCCAACCTCTCAACTGCACTCCCCTCCAGTACACACTATAGTAAAATAAAACAAGGCTGAAGAGATGGCTCAGTGGTTAAGAGTACTGACTGCTCTTCCAGTGGCCCTAGCAACTACATGTTGGTTCACAAGCATCTGCAATGGGATCTGATGCCCTCTTCTGGTGTGTCTGAAGGCAACAACAGTGTATGCACATATATAAAATAAATTTTTAAAAAATATATTAATTAAATAAAATAAGAAAAAAGAAAACAACATGAGCAAAAAATCTAAAACAAACAAACAGAAAAGGCATACAGGACCCACTGTACTGCAAGCCTGGCTCATGCCTATTTACGTATGGGGTAGCAACCTACAACATGAGAGTTAAAATATCCTATTTGACACATTGACTTAGCTGCTAACAAATGTGACCCTGGAAATTCAGTTAGGCTTCCTGTGTCTCTGTTACCTTGACTCTAATTTGGTAATAATATAAACTCTCCCATAGAGTGGGTGGGAGCTTGAATGAGGTAACATATGGGAAAGCACCTTGCATGGTTTTTTTTCACTACTGCATAAATATTTCATTAGTAGTTGAACAGATTGGAAAAGTAGCACTTTCTCTCTCCCACCTCTCCCTCTCCCTCTCTCTTCACATGTGTGTTTATTATTTCTTTAAAGCAAGAAGATTCTACACAAAATAATACTTCAAAATAGTTCCATTAAAAATACATTATACCTATATTTTTCACCTCATTAACCTTTATTTTTAGATTGTAATATAATTACATTCTTCCCTCATTCCTCCCTTTTCTTTCTTCCCTCCAAATGGTCCCATATACCCCCTTCCACCTTTTTAAAAGCATGACCTATTTTTCATTAATTGTTGTTATATGCATATATGCATATGCATATACATGCATATATGATCCTTTTAAATACATAAGAGTCTCCATGCTCTACCATGAAAGAAACAGAGCACACCAGCATATTGGGGGCTCTGAAAAGGATAATTGTATATGGAGCCACATATGTACATCTTTCCAGCCTTAGTAAAGTACAGAAGCTTCATTCCATCTTATGTTTCTTAAAATACAACAGAAGAGGCAATCCAGAGAACAGACACTGAGAAATAGAGTACGGTAAGGAGACTATTCTCTTCATATTTTTAAATACAATGATGACAAATTATTGCCTGTGCACTGAATACCATATGTGCTTGACCTCTGCCTAGAGTACTCAAAATCACTGTATAAATAAATAGGGAAGATGGCACGTGCAACAGCTGCTCTTGTTATAAAAAAGATCTTAGCCTTGACACACACTGCACACATTTACAGTCCCTGGATTTCTAAGTTTTCTCCATGTCACTATACTCCTCTCCTTATCCCATTCAGACCTAACTTCTGGCTATATTCTTTAGGTTTCTCTCCATCTTCTACTCTGAATACTATCTCAGGAAATCCACCATTGAATCACACTCAAATTAGCTGGTTTGTGAGAATCTCCTACCTGAGGAAGGTCACTCTGTTCAACCTCTTGCCTTCCACCCTTGTCCTCCAAAATGCCAGACACAACAGAAGGCACAAAATATTAGAAGCCTTTCTTCTTTACCCAACATGAAATATTATAATCACACAGTGGTTTTAATGACTGAATACACCACTGTCTAACACTGGGCAGCCACATTCCTAGGATACAGGACTGGACACCTAGTTCCACAGATGAGCATGACCAGCTTTCCTGATATTACAAGGAATTATGCTTTCAAAAAGAGCTAGGTATGAACTACCTAGCCAAACTAAATGATGTTATTGTACTTTTAAGAAAATGTCACAAGCTGAGTTACTTAAGCAACAAAAACAAACATATCTTTCCAAGCTTTATTCCCTAAAATAGTGCCATGCATAGACAGCATGAGGATTAACTGAAAACATAAAACACATGTACCATGTGATGGACTCTGGCTCTGTGGCTAGAACTGGGAGACACCATATTGTCTCCTAAGGACTATGAAGATACAAGTCTCTCTGCTGCCTCTCACCTCACTTCGTAGGAAATGTTTGGTATTTCTTGTCATATACCATTATTTTGATGTCTTCACTTTCTTTTGATGGCCTTCCTGTGTGCACATGTCTCTATTCAAAATTTTGCTACTAGCTATAAAGCAACCTCCCTTTATTATATCTGTAGCAAGCCTATATCAAAATAAGATCACATTATAAGGTACATGAATTCAAAACTTTAATGTAAGAAATGTGGCAGTAGGGAAGACAACTTAACCTATAGTGTAGCTCAAACAAATTACTCCCCTAGGAAGACTTCAGTGTAAGAAAACACTTTGCCCCAGCCTTCTACCTAACAGTATTATGCACAGATAGTCAATCCAGTTCCTTGACTAGAACATGCCTACTGGTCAGCTATACCTGTGACTCAGTCTCCAAAAGTTGTTCAGGTTCCCTGGAGCAGGGAGCCAAACAACTAGAGCTTTCCCCTCTGTCATGAGCTCCCCTTCCAGGATTCTCAGAGCAACCTCAGCAAACAAGTGGTACAGGTAGATGATACATTCAGCTTAAAAATCACTCCTGTTAATCCTTAAGGCATCTCACAAATAACAACCCATGCACACCATGCAGCAACACAAAAATTGTCAGAATGACATCCCAGCTTTCAGGTTAAACTAACAAGCTCTTGGGCCAGAACATAGTATTTATGGATCTTACATGTCCTGCATCCTTGCTGCTTGCTCTTAGACCAGTCTCTATGACTCCGTAGTACATAGAATGAGGTAAAAAACATAATATTCATTCCATAGCCTTTAGATCGTTGGTAATTTAATGTATATGAAATTCTGAAAATACTGTCTGGAACATTATTGGAACTCAGGCAAGCTGGCCTTTTTGTTTCTTTAAAAATTGATAATACTGGGGCTGGAAATATAATCACTTTCTTCAAGACAACATAGTCAACACAGTCAAAGTAGCCTCATCCTCAAAGCGTCTGAAAACTTCCCAGATATCATTCCAAAATCTTCTTATTTTTCATATATCCAAGCACCATATTTTGAAGTAGTAAGGTCATATGGAGATTCTTCCATAAGTACAGAAAATGGAGAGCCAACAAGTGATGCTGCATGTTCAACATACCCCAATTTGGACTGGAAAGTTGGCTCTGCAGTTACCCGTGTTTACTGCACAATCAAGAGACTGGGAATTAGGATTGCAGCACCTGAGGAACAATTCAGGCTTCCCATACACGTTACAAACACAGTTCTGAAATGTATAGAGACAAATGGAATGCTGGGGCTATCTGGCTTCCAGTCTAGCTGAGAAAAAGGGAGCACCAAAGTCCAGGGTAAAAGAATAAGGGGAAAAAGACAAATAAAGATGTCCAGATATTGTCTTCTGGCTTCTGTATGCATATGTGCACACATATGCACTAATACACACATGAGAGAGAGAGGGAGAAAGAGAGAGAGAGGGGGGAAAGGAGAGAGAGAGAAATACAAGAGACAAAGAACTTCAACTTCAGGATGATTTGTCCAGAAAAGTGAACTTAACAACAGGATTATGAAGAATTCCACCAGTTAATTCTCTGCATATAAAGTCTTCAAACACCAGGTTTGGCTGTGTCAAAACAGGCAAAAATGAATTACTGCTTCAGACCCAAGACAGATGGCATATTTTTGGTCACATATTGTGCACCACTTTCTATAGCCAAGACAATTGTTGTTGTTCCTTTATCTTCTGTGATATTCTTCTGTCTGTGGAAAATATACTAGCATCTCTACCAAATTTCATGATTATTCTGTTTACCTTTAATGACTGGCTGTATTGCATACTTACAAGCATTTTTGAGAGACCTCTCCTCTCCTGGTATGACATAGATGAACATCCTTCTCTTTCTTTTAGGATAGAATCTTCCTCCATCATAGCAATGGTGAATTGCATAATAACCATATGTTTCCCACAGGACTAAGATTAAATTGTGTTTTCACATCTGAAGCATCTAGTACACAGCCTGCTATATAAATATTTACTAACTGGGAGACTCAATAGAAGGTTGATTGACTGACCTACAGTGTGGATGAACAAATATGCACACAGAAAATAAGGAAACTTGAAGCCTCCCAATGGCCACATTATCCTTTTACTTAACTTGTAAGCAGAACAACAACAGAAGGTCGGGTAGTGACATGGAATGAGGTGTGACTTGTGTGTGAAATTCATCAGTTCATGTAACTCCCAGATCTCTCTGAAGCCATAACATTTCAAAAGAGAAAACTTCACCACCAGCTCTCTCGCTTGATTTGCATGTATTCAAATCTTCAAAGTATTTCTTTTGATTTCTTTAATCAATAGTTATTTCTGAAAGCTCTTCATTACTTCCTAATTGTCCAAATTCATTTTCTTCATTTGCTTTATTAGATGCAGGTTTAGTTTCAAATGACTTAAGTAGATCAGCAATTTTAGAAATCATTACTAACTTCAAGCGTGGCTCTCGCTTATTAAGACATTCCCACTATGAACAGGACTACAGTCCTTATCTTAAAAAGGGCAAATGTCTTATTTTTAGAGTTCTTTTTTACCAACATAACAGTAAAACCAACTTTGCTAAAGGCTCCAAACTCACTGTACAGTGAGCCTGATGATCTGAAATAAGAATGGCATCCTTGGTTCTGAATGAATATGTGAGGATTCTCTCACTAGTAAATATCAACAAATAAGTAAATAACAAGATTTACTTCAATTTTAACCACACACAGTCATTATATTATATCACACACACACACACACACACACACACACACACACACATGCACACACACACAATCCTTTAAGTATAAAAAATTTGAACTGCATATAGTCACTGACCCCAACAACACCATAGCTGAGACGTTCTTCATAAAATGTAAACTACAATATTATCACAAGCCTGATTATTGTGCCAAAAAGTAGAACAAAATTTGGAACAATGCTTATCACTTAATAGTTCAAGAAAAAGAAGGAGGCACACTGATGTAATAAACAGCTGAGTGTGTAAAATTCAGCAAGCAAAGAGAACAACACAAAAGCTTTCAAAAGCTATGGCAATGGAAAGAGAGCATTAGATAGGAACAAGGAGAATAGAAAACATTTTAAGGGTCTTCATCAAAAACCAGTGCCAGCATATACTTTCACATGTGCACTCTTTCATACCCATGTGAATATAAACAATTATGAATGGGGTGCCTGTCACGGTCATTTGTAGGCAGGAGCAGTTATGTATAGTTTCAGTTTGCTATACTGCATAAACTAAGATTTTGTAGTACTTGGGAATTTTTAATGTTTTAACTCTTGAGTTATTTTATATATAATTTCAAACATAATATTAAAAATGTTTTACTGTGATATATATACATATATGAAGACGAGGGGGCAGACATCACACATAGGATCTCTGGTCCCTAAAGAAGTGTTATGTTACAGGAGTCACCAGACTATAATATAATTTCTTTTTAATTAGGTTCTCCACTTGCTTCCCAACTGCTTGATTTCCTAGAAAGTCTATTTTATCCATTAAAACTACTGTCCTAAGTTTATATAGTTAAAGATTCCACAGTTGGGTGGGTGAAATGCAGTCCCATGCAGGGGGAGTCTAAACTTCGGATCTTTGGGAACATGCCCTTAGGTCGTCAATTCTTTTTTACATTCAACAAGATCCCTATGGAAGGAGAAGACACGGTGTCAGAATCTAAGGTAAGCATGCCCGGACAGCCGCACTGGCAAGCCCAGCAGGGACTCCTGGCGAGGATTTTGTATGGGTGTTATCCTGTGGCTCTGGAGACTCCATGATATATAGACAAGCTTGTGCAAAAGACAATCTTTCTTCCTATGTTTAAAATTATCCACCAAGGCAAAAGTATAAAAAAGAAATTTCTGACTACTTAAGTTTCAGATAGCACATTAATTACTTTGGCATGGGACTTGTTAAGAAGTTGGAATCATCAAAATCCTCAAGCACTGGTATACATGATAAAGAATAAATTAACCCAGGTATAATTGGGCCATTATCATTACCATATGCCTCTTTTATTACCTTTGTCCTCTGGGACCTGATATCTTGCAAGATTTGCTCCACAAAACAATGCATTTATAAATTAATAACTAATTATGTTTTTTTTAAAAAAAAAAATCTTAGCGAACCAATAACATCTGTAACTCCCCACCAGTTATTGGACTAAGAAACCTTTAGTACCAGTTTAGTACCAATTAAGTATTTAAAGTCAAATACTTTGTTCCAGGGATTCATGTGTGATTTTTTTTTGTTATGTATAAAAACATTTAGCAAAATAGTAAAGATATAGCCTGGCGCTCAAAGTCTCCACTCATCTTTGTCTAAATGTCAGTCCTATAATCAAACCATAGGCCCACCAGCTTCATGTTCATTCATATATTTTTAGAATGTCAACTCAGAAAAGAGTTTGGGAGTTAATTGATAAGAACATCTCTGAAGTGACCCATGGGAGACAGGAGGAGCATTGTGCTTAAAGTGTGGAAGAGCCCAGAGCACATGAGTACTGGGACCTCAGAAGTCATATGTTTAGATTCATTTTTAAAATCTAGGCAGTAGATAAAAAAAAGACACACATATCAACTACTTTAAGTGAGGCCTCATTCGGTAGTAGAGGATAATCATTAGTCACCTAGAATCTCCCCACACAAGAAACATCCTATCTGTACATGTCCAAGTTAAAAGGTAAGCTTCCAATCTTGAATAGTAGATTAACAAGGGTTGAAGCTTTGGGGAACCATCCAAGTCTAGGACTTCCAGGTTCTGTCAATTTTTTTAAAGATATCAGGCTAAGATTAGTCATTATTACATAATAAGAAGTTTGTGCTGATTGTATTTTGCTCATTTATGGATCCTAGAGATATCACAAAATACCGTGCCACAGCAGCAGTTTCAAGTTATCTTCCACAAGATATTTAACATCTGACACTTCCTTTACAAAGGAAAACATTTTCTACTTGCGATAGCCCTTTCAACTCTTACTGTGAAGATTTACAACTAAACTACAGGCTACAGGCATATTTTATTACACTGTGAGTCTGGATTTCTGCTTGGTCATTAGTGACTCATTTTCAGTGGTCACTAATTCCCAGAGAGGTAACCCTCCAGGACACAACAGGCAGACGGTGCTAAATCATAACAGAACGGTCCTGTTGGTGACTTACCATATTGACAATGGGGTCCATGAAATCCTTGTGAACAAAGGCACTGCTGAGTGTCCTGATTTGAGCACTCCCTTCTACTGAAATGAGTTCCCAAGGAAGAGACAGCTAAAAGGGGTGTGCAATAGAAGGACAGGTAGAGTGGGAGAAAGAAGGGAAACCATCAGAATAGGTACACATTGTGCAGTTAATATAACATGATTTAGAAATTTCCACTGGCTCCTCCAAAAGATATCATATAGAAAATTGCCATTATGAGACAATGACTGACTGTTTGAAGCCTTGCAGAATTATCTGTAGGAACATATCTGAAGTTTTTGCATAAATGCAGATTCTGAGGACCCCTCTAGAATGACTTAATATGAATCTACCCTTTAACAAGACACCAGACTATTTGTATTCACATTGTAAGTGAAGTATTGGAATAAAGGAGTTGACTGATCAAAATGATCCTTAAAACAAAATTTAAAAAGTCAAATGAAATGCTGATATTTGAACTTGAGTAGTTGTTAAACAATAAGCATAAATAATTTTGCACAGACCTGTCACTTTCCTATACTTTGTAACATAGCTATGATGGGATTATGGGAAGATATTTCACTAATTTTAAACCAACTAGCCACAGTGGCATGAGTTTAAACTTACTCTTGACATAGCACTCAACCTTAGGCCCACATTCAACAAAACTTCTCTATTATATTTCAAGAGCAGAAAGCTCATAGGGAAAGGAGACAGGATGCTGGCAAACTCTCTACAGCATGCAGAGGAAAGAGAGCTGAACTGTGCTATGGTGCTGTGTTGACTAGACCCACAGAGCAAGCTAAGGGACTTGGCAATCACCATCAGGACAAAAAGGAGATAAAGGCCTCATGAAACAGACCACCTCTCACTGCCTGGTGGGCCATATAACACTACTGGTTCTGACCTGAGAGCTGCCAAACACAACATTCTGAAGGTTCTCAAATACTGTCACCAGAGGTTTGTAAACAGCAAAACCTCATCTTGAAAAGTACACTGCATCCAGAGTTCTGCAATTAATCATGACAAGCCCAAGTTGAGAAATCCCATTTAGATTTACTACAGTGATTTCCCTCTGGATTTTTGAACCAACTATGGATTACAAATTTGATGATATGGGAAAGGGGCAAAGAGGCAAGTGGGACGGATATCAAGGAAAGCCTTTCTGGCTTTAAAACAACTGTCCTTTATATCGACGGAATACACAGCAGCTTTCACAGGTCCTGAGCTGCAACCCATCATTAAAATGCTTAACAGCAAGGCTTTCTCTGCACATTTTCCCATGTTATGCGTGTGTCATTAGTATAGAGCAGGGGGTCTCAACCTGGGGGTTGTGACCCCTCATAGGAGTCCCCTAAGATCACCAGAAAATAGATATTTACATTGTGATACATACCACTAACAAAATTACAGTTATGAAGGACAAACCAAAATAATTTTATGGCTGGGGGTCAGCACAAACAGAGGAACTATATTAAAGGGTCACAGCACTAGGAAGGATGAAAGCCATTGGTCTAGAGCAATGCTCTGAATCTGCAGTTCTTCTAAAGGTGCTGAAAGGTAACAGGCACTATGTGGTTGAAGCAACAGCCTTTCCTACTTGTAACAGAACTTGCCAGGAAGAATTACAACTTACAGGAGAAGCAGCCTGGTTCATTATCCCATCGGTTCCAACCAGGGCAGCACCGAAAGACTGTCTGGTGCTCTGTGGCATATACATGTCTGTAGATGATGTAGTAGCGAATCCTACAGAGCAAAGGATATCAATCAGGAAAATGTATCATTCCTCTGATGGCAAACTTACCATTTCACAGTTATAAAAATTCCTCCCTCCAACTCAAATCCTCCCACATATATTAGGAGGTAGACAAATAAGAAGATGGATATCTATAGATATATAATTTTATATAGTACACAACTACCACATCACACATGTAATCAACATAGACATAGGCTGAGAAAGAATAAGAAGGACCCTATGAATAGTTTATCCTGATATTCAAATAGCATGTCTATCCTGAAGACCTCTCAGGTTATCCAGAGTGAAACCCAAAGTTGTAAGAAGAATACTGAAATCCTGAGAGAAGAGTTATGCATTTTAGGTTAACATCAAAGGCTCATTATAAGTTGATCCCACTATATCTTGCATTCTCAACCAGAGTTAAAGCCTGAAACATGATAACTGTCCTTAGTTAGGGTAGGGATAATGTAAGGAATCAACTGATAAAGCATACGTGCTCCCAGAACAAGCACAGTCCATGAAAAAGTATGTATATGAGTTGCAGAGATGACTCAGAGCTCCTAATAGGATTCAAGTTTCAGGGTCCATTTGTAGCCATTTACAGTTGCATGTAGCTCCAGCTCCAGGTGGTCTGACAATTTTTTCTGGTCTCTGAAGACACTGGACTCATACACACACACACACACATGCACACACTTAAAAATAAAATCTTAATTTAAAAAAGTGAATGTCAAAATTTCACTTGGGATGTAGCAATTACAGTAACAGAGGATTCTGAAGACTTTTTCATGAGAAAGGAGCAGAACGTTTTCCATAGGGTTAAAGTGTCTGCTGACTGCGGTACCCAACATCTCAAAGCATGCTGATTTTCTATCAAATCAAAGTTCTATGTATACTTTATCCCCAAAGTTCTAGCTCTGTTATTTGTAATCATGTACATTGTCCTGTGTCCTAGTGCAAATCCTTCATTATTCAAAACCAATTTCTATTTCCACTTCCTCTAAAGTCTTCCCCCTCTATGTCAACTCTCTTTATTTCTACAGTGTTTACTGGCTTCAACATCGCTTATGGCACTTAATTATACAACATCTTGAAATACTGCCTAGTATTTTTTGTGCACATCTTTCCAATTAGGATATAACTCAAACTATATACAAATGTTTTGGGAATGTTTGGCAAGATACCAATTATTTTCCTACATTGCTACCCTTCCCAATCAGTGCCACAAGCAGAATTGTTAAACTAGTAAGTGTTCGACGATAAAGAGATGAGGCCTGTGTTACATATTCATGTGTGCTTTCCCCGAATTCTAAGCAGCTACAAGGCTGAGGATTTTCTTTGATTCGGATCAATATTTATAATGAATAAACCATATTGGGGTAATACAAAAGATTAAATGAAAAAAACCATTTTCAAAAACAATTTCTAGAGCTAGAGAAATATCATAGTTGGTAAAGGGCTTCTCCTCCAAGCCAGTGTCCAAGCTAGTGACCTTGGTTTAACCCCTTAGATATACATGAACACTGGAATACAATGATAATCCCAGTACTTCTAGGGGGCAGATAGGAGACAGAAGTAGGAGAATTCCTGGAAATCACTGGCCAGGTTAGTCAGCATATGCAGCAGTGAGCAAAAGTGTCCTGGCCTCAAACAACCTCGAAAATGAAAACCAACACCCGCGGCTGTCTTCTGACCACTAGGTATGTACCATGGCACAGGGGCACACACACACATGCACACACACACACACACACACACACACACACAC
Organism: Mastomys coucha; assembly: GCF_008632895.1. Lineage (NCBI taxonomy): Eukaryota > Metazoa > Chordata > Mammalia > Rodentia > Muridae > Mastomys > Mastomys coucha. The sequence continues at coordinate 24,723,174 of NW_022196899.1, forward strand.
ACTTTTTTTGAGACAAGGTTTCTCTGTATAGCCCTGGCTGTCCTGGAACTCACTCTGTAGACCAGGCTGGCCTCGAACTTAGAAATCCACCTGCCTCTGCCTCCACAGTGCTGGGATTAAAGGCATGCACCACCACTGCCTGGCCACACACACACTTCTAATAAATAAAAATCATATATACTATAAGCATTTTCCTAATTTTTGTGATAAATTTATTGCTACTGGTTTATATTCACACACACCTGGAGCACCTTCAGGGTACCAAGCTTTATACTGCATGTGTGTTCAGCATTCCTCATACTATCCATGAGTGCCGTTATTTTTACAGCTTTCCACACTAAATAAAGCTCAGAGAAATATATGAATCTAACTGAGGGACACAAAGCAAGTAATGAATAGGGAAATTTTTCTGACTTAACTCCCAATTAAATATTCTCAATTTAAAACAACACCCCCAAAAGAGTACTCATCTAAAGGATAAATACATATACACATATACAGCTGCACACAAACATACATATTTACAGTTATAAAGTATTTAGTCTGTATTATAACTGTTACCATGCTTGTACAACGAAAAGGCTAGATACTTAGAAACACTCTAACTTTTTACTGCAGATAATAGTATTAATGAATTCATTAACCTGGAACCAAGGTTTCTTATTAAGATTTATCATAAATTTAGATCCTTTTAACTCATTTACATAAATCCAACCCATTAGCACCCATTAGTATCAAAAGGTTCATAAATGATTTTTAAAACTATGTTAAATCTTTGAAAAAATAAGGTCTCCCTGAAGCCTGGACTCTTAGAAAGCATTGTGGGCACTTGCTTTTCTCCCTTCTCACAGCCTACTGTGTTGATCTGCACTCAAAGGCTGTAGTAAAGTTAAAGAATCTGTGGTATCAAAGCCTTTCACCGTGACAGGAGCAGGTCAGATGTTGGTTCACAGCTGCAGGGACCCTGGATCAAGCAGAGCCAAATTTAGCAAACCAACACAATATCCCTTGTTTCTGCTGGTTCTCTGATCTTTAGATTTCAGTGCTACATCATATCCTGAGTTAAATTTGGTGTCATAAAATCAAGAATAGTTCATACACCATCGAGGTTTAACATAAAATAAGCACCCAGCCCACTGATGAAGGAAACTTTGTAACTGTGAATCTTCTTGGTAAGTGCTCATTGGCCCTTTTACTTAATAATCCCACCATTTCCTACAGCAGCTCATTGGATATAAAGTACTGAGGAACAGATGAGGCTCCTGGTTTGAGATTTTAACAATTACAGGAGTTAAGGCATCACCTTACCTTCTGTGATATCCCATGCACCACCGTGGGCCTGAGCAGCCTTGTTTCCAGAACTGGATGGTATCTATGAAAGCTTGGGTGCATGGACGAGACAGTCTTACCAAGGTCAGCTGCTCCTCTCTGCAAACATTTGGCCTTCACAAAAAAAGAAATGAGCAGTCACACAAAAAGATGTGAGCAGGTATTTTGTATGAAGCATAGGCACTTATCTGTCCATTTTTCACAAAACATTTGTAATGGCTTACAGGAATACATATAGAAAGTAACAGGCGAGAGCTGGGGAGATGGCTCAGTGTTTAAGAGAGCACTAGTTGTTCTTCCAGAAATCCTGACTTCAATTGCTAGCACCACATGGTGGCTCACAACTATCTGTAATGGGATCCAATACCCTTTCTCTGGTGTGTGTGAAGATAGCATACTCATATACAAAAATAAATAAATAAATAAAAATACATATACATAAAATAAATAAATCTTTTAAAAAGTGACAGGCAAAAAGTCAGGCAATATTTTTGAAAAGTTTAGGCTTCATACCAATTATAATTATCATGTGTCAATTAAGGTAAAATATTTGTGATATTGGAGGCCAGGAAGAGAGAAAACTGAAATAGATTTTGAAGATCAAGAACATCTTAGAGATACGCAAGTTGTTGCATTCCCACACGGTTAAGATCATTAGGTTGCATACTAAGTTCTGAATTTTTTGAGCCAAAATTTAGAAAGGAAAAGAACATCAGGATTCTCAACACTCATGAAGCCAGTTCATCAATGAACTTCAATCTTTCCTGGAACTCGTACTAGCAGTATTTTCCATCCTTACGTTTAACTTGATTTCACATGTAATGTGATGTTTGTTTAAACACAGATAATTTTCAACCTCCCTGTCAAGACTTCTTCTTGCTTCTGTTCTAAAGCAACCTGGGAAGGAAAATGTGTGGGTCAAAAGGGCTATTGACAATGAAGAGGAGCATCACACTGTAGGGTCCCACTGTAGGAATATAGCCTTAAAGAAAGTTAGTCCAGACTCATAGGACTATAGGACTAGAATATACTGATAATCTCCATAAAGTACCAATCACTTAGAAGCTTTTGTGAGTTTAAGAATTCTTTTTGGTATATACCTATTTTCTAATAGTAATTATAATAGTATAATAATATTTATAATAGTATAATAGTATTTTCTAATACTAATTATAGTAGAAAGCTGGGCAAACCTCTCATGTTTCCCATGCCTTCAAGGCCTTTGACAAGCCACACACTGACACAAACTGAGAATGTGAAAGATTAGTCCAGCTCTGATGTTCCTGATTCAAGAAAGCTGACATTCTGACACAGCCTACCTTACTCTCAGACCATTTTATGACTGGGAACCTACTCAGCCAGTTTAAAAAAAAAAAAAAGAACTCTATTTGAGTTGCTACAGTCAGCTCCTTAAAATCGCTGTGAACTTCCCTGGGGATGCAAACTTAATACTGATAAACAAATGTCTAAAAGTGTGTCCAAACATGACTCACTGACACCGCCCCCGCTGACCACAGTTTCCTTTCGTTAGTACCATGTGATCTCTCACAGCTCACTTCTCACCTCCACATATATTTCTAAGAGGCGATTGTTTAGATTTGTCATTGCCAACCTCTGAATTTCATTTATGCATTTGAATAGCACATTTTAATTCTTAATATAAATGTGGAAATAACAAAGGTGCTTGCTGACAGGAGCCTGATATAGCTGTCTCCTAAAAGGCTCTGCCAGTGCCTGACAAATACAGAAGTAGAGGCTTACATCCATTGAACTGAGTACAGGATGAGAAAGGACCCAAGGAGCTGAAGTGGTTTGCAGCCCCATAAGGAGGAACAACGATATAAACTAACCAGTACCCCAAGAGCTCCCAGAGACTAAACCACCAACCAAAGAGTACACACAGAGAGACTCATGGCTCCAGCTGCATATGTAGCAGAGGCCTAGTCAGTCATCAATGGGAGGATAGGCCTTTAGTTCTGTGAAGGCTCCCAGTGTAGGGGAATGCCAGGGCCAGGAAGCAGGAGAAGGTGGGTTGGTGAGCAGGAGGATAGGGGAGGGAAGAGGGGATTTTTCAGAGGGGAAGCCAGGAAAAGGGAGAACATTTGAACTGTAAATAAAGAAAATAACTAATAAAAAATTGTCTTAGGTACAAGACAGATATTCTAAAAAATCATCAAGAACTGGGCAGCAAGTCTAAAGAGATTCTTGGCTTTTAAGAATCTGCTAGCCAGGCATGGTGGGACATACCTTTACTTCCAGCACTTTGGAGGCAGAGGTAAGCAGATCTCTGTGACTTTGAGGCCAGCCTGGTCTACATAAGTGAGTCCAGGACAGCCAGGGCTCCATTACCCCAAAAAATTCTGTCTCAAAAAACAAAACCAAAAAAATCTGCTAACATTGAGAATATAAGTATACTTGTATATATACACGCACATATATATGTACATGCATATGTATATATGGATACATAAGTGCAAGTATATAATATATACTTCCTATATTATATAATATAAATCCATCTCTATAGAGATACAAACATATTCATATATATGTATGAAACAAACATATCTTTATTTGCTCTTATATGGTTTTTATGAGCCAAGCAGCCCCAATAGAATGAGCACAAAGATCTGATATTTTTTTATCAACCGTATAATGCATTACACAGAAGTCCACATTGAATTCCAGTGTCCAACATCTCCTTCTATCTACCCACTAATCCTCTTATTGAGAGTTATTTATTTTGTACCTGTACACATAATGGATTGTTTCAGAAACATTCCACAAAATAAGACATTGGATATGTGTCGGCTCTCATAAAGTACTGTCGAGGAGGTGATTAACTGAGACACATTAGGAGGATTAGCCAGTAAAGGACACATCACCAAAGTATCCAACAATGTAGGTACACTGACCTCCAAAATAATTAGGAAGACTTATTAATTCCTCACAGCGATTGGTTAAGGACAATTCCCATCATAGAATATCAAGCTGAAGCACAAATGAGGCAGAAAGCTGTCACATCTGCTGTCTATTTGGACTTAAATTGGTAAAATGAAAGGCCTTCCCTCCATCATGTACAAGACTTAGGCAGTATTAATGTCTAACTAAATCCTACCCTTGTTTGGGATCACCTGAATGCCATCAAAAATACAAATCACCAACTTCAATCCAAAGTAAACAAAGCAATCTAAGGTACCTTCTTTATCCCTGGCAGAATCCCAGAATTATTTGCTATTCCTCCCTTCCTCTCTCAACACAAAAGCCCAGGCCTGTTAGGAAAAGATGTGAGAGAAAAGAGATGTCTCAGACACAGATAACAAACCCTTCTATTGTTCTTGGGTCCTGGGTGCTATTGAAATTATGATTCTAGTTTGTAATGGAAGAAAGGAGGAGCCAGATGTTGAGGCTGGCATGTAAGGCCAAATAACATACATTTTTATTCATTCATTCATGGATCCCCTCACCCAGGTTTTAAGAACTGGAATAAGTTAACAAGTGACTTTATAATTAACAAATAGTGTGTAATGATGGAAACATGGGCAGCAAGTTGACATAACTTATTGATTAGATAAGTAAACAAATAGCCCTGTGTTGTATACCAACACACTGAGAATTTATGCAAGTAGCACGATTACCTGACGTGGACGGTTCCCTCCACTTGCCATCTTTCCTACCTTACCTAGGACCAAGTGTCAGTCTATGGAACTAACATTCTTAGCAGGTCCCAGGAGAAGGGAACAGACAGAAAGAACAGTTTGCTCCATGCTGTAAGCTTGCTTTGAGACATTATTCTCCTCACACTCCTCCTTAGTTAACTCAGGAACATCTCTGCCTGGATCCATATTCACACCCTAATAAGTCCCCAATGAGCCCCACGACTCCACTCTACTGTGCACCCCACCATCAATCTCCACTCTGGTCTACCAGGAGACCTAACTTTATTTCCAAATGTTCCTGTGTTGTCATTTCAAAATATTTCACTTAGCTTTGACATATATCTTTGTGAAGTAGAACCTCTAAATACATTCTTAAAAGAACACTTTGAAAAAGAGTTTGAACCTATCTTCTAATTCTTAAATGTGATCTTTTGGCTCCAGATTAAAATATTAATATTTCCAACTTGGTCCTATGCTGATATAAAGAGGATGTTCATTTGGTTGTTCTCAAATAAATAACTGGACTGTTTTGTCTTTAAGGAAACCCAGTAATCCATATGTATAAATCATTTAATGCATAAGAAGGGCTCAGAGCAATACATGACAGAAAATCCACATTTAGCTATAAGTTAGATTTTATAGGTGTAGATTTTTATCATATTAATAAACTGAGGATGAATTTCTCAAAGAAATAACAATCTACAACATCTAATTTTTACATTGCTACTAATTTCTCACACAGTGAAATAGATCAAAGTGGATAATGTGTCATTTTCTTTCAAAGAAGAATTTAAAGTGACACTCCCAAATGAAAACACTAATTAAAATTAATAAGAAGGCAGCACAGTACTGCTGCTGCCCCTGACCCTCTATCCCCTTAGGTATGCCCCAGCCTGTGCTCCTTCATATTGCAACATAACTGGAGAGCAGGCACTGGCCTTCATTGTCCACAACCTGATAGTAGAGTATTCTGGAGTCTATAGATAATAGCAAGGTGACCTAAAGAGCGCCTAGGAGAACAGAGCAATCTAAAGAAGTGCTTAGGAAGGAATGCACCCTCATGCTTCTGGAGTTCATACTGTATGCATTTCCTGCTTTGTTGTCATGAGCTGGGTCTCTCCACAGCTGCAAATTAATTTCCTCTGCTCCCTAAATGAATTACACGTAACCATTTCTAAAAATGACTACAGCTATGAAAGTCATTTCCACTTAATAACTAACTATTAATCTCATATTTCTTGGTGTCACTTTAGTATGAAGTGCAAACGAAAATTATGCTAAACATTGCAAATTTATAGCAAACACCAGCCTTGATTTATATTATTATAGATGGTTTATCACCAGAAGCAATCTAAACAAAACTCCATCAGATAGATGTTACAATTTGTATTTATTTCTCCCAGCACTAAATAGTTCCTCAATTTCAGAACCATCATTAATTTCTTATAAATGCAAAGTTTATTTCTTATTTTAATCTACAATGATTTCTCTAAGTCTTCAGAAGATTAGCATTTACATAGAATATTCAAATAACCATTATAAATGAGATTTGGTGTTCCCTGGGCAATCTATTAGCAATGATGCATAAAGGACTTAAAAGGAATGGGTGGTCCCCATCCATCCAGGATGTAATGGGCTAACAATGCACTTTTCCTTCCTTTCAAATGATCACCTTACAATTCAAAATGAAATCATCTATATAAAAAAAATCAGTATCTGTGAATATCTTTAAATTGTTTTGACTACCTCTGTAATCACCTAAATGTATTATGCATTTTTTAGAGCCCCAGGAAGGTCTAAGTCACTCCACTGATCATAATTAAAAGGAAACTCTAAACATTTAGTTGCCTTACTTATTTGACTGCCCCAAAGAAAGGAGCCTGGCAAATCTCACCCTGACCACACAGTCTACAAACACTGACCATATAGTCTATGCCCAGTTTCTTTGAGTTAATCCATCCCAACTCAGACTTCTTGATTCCTGTTAATATCTGTCAGAGTTATGGGCTTCACTAGCTAAATACATACAGTGCACGTTGTTTACAAGCCTCATTTCCCTAAACAAAAGACAGAGCCATGCCACTTAGAGAAGCCCAGCTAACCATCCCTGCGTCACATCTGTATCAGTCTGCTGACTCCAACCCCAACTACTCTCCTGACTTTCCCCATTTCCTTGGAATATGTTGAGAAGTTACAAAGTCTGATTTATATGATCTATTTTCTTTCATTAAACCATACCTCTTAATACTAATGTATGTTCAACCTCATGTCATAAACAGTGGTATCAGTTAACTCAAACTTAATAGAAATCACATGCTTTGAAGACTCTGTGATGAAGAATTCATGAATTCACTCTCCAAAACTTCTCTGAACTTGTATGATGCATCAGCAATTCTGTTAGGTGACTACACTACAGTTAAATATGAACTGTCCTTGAAGTTAATGAAAAAAAAAACTCACTTCTAGAAGAGGTTAAATGATATATTCAAATACAACTTGTACAAAATTAGTACCAGAAAATGTGATTACTTTTAATGGAGATGACCCAGATTATATAAGCTTCCATTGAAACTTAGATTTGCTCTGATCAAAGGAAATATCCATTTATCAGGCACTATAAAATACTAAGGAAATTAACGGAAGAAGATATTTATAAACTGGAAGATAAGCCATGCTTTTTTATGTGGGAGAATCAACACTGGTCAGCTGTACATAACAAAACTTCTAATATCTATATGGACCCAAGAGAAAGCTAAAACATAAACAAGATTCAAATAGGTCAGGCAATATTGAGCAAAATCAACAGAGCTAGCAGCATCACTATACATGACTTCAAGATCTATTATAAAACAACAGTGACTGAAACAGGCCTACCTTCATAAAAATCACACAGAAGAAAGGAGCAGACTAAAGAGACCACATACAAATTCAAGAGCAAAAAGTCAGCTTGTTTTCTATGGGGATACTAAGAGCACACAACAGGGAAAGGTAATCTCTCCAACAGATGGTGATAAAAGAACTGGACATCTTCATACAGAATATAGTTCAATTATCTCACTGCATATATAGGAGTCAACACCACACTGATTTAAATATAATTTTAAACTACAGGATCACTATAAAAAACTGTGATGATTCAGGGTTTAAAGCACTCACTGCCAAGCCTAATGATTTAGGTTTAGTTCCTGGAAGCCACATGGCATAAGAGGAGAACAAACAACCTCAAATTGGCCTCTGTCTTCCACTTGTACACAGAGATACACACATGTAAGCACATGTGTACATGTACAATAAAGAAATGAATAAATAAAGTAATGAAAAATATCAGCACATTTGAAGTAAAGACAAGAAGCTGGATCCAAGACACTGACTTGGGCAATGTGTGTGTGATATGAAAACAGAAGCACAGAGAACAGAAGCAAAGAAAGACCGATGATAATACATCAACACAAAACCTTCTTTACAAGTAAGAAAGCAACTGGGGATAGAGGGGTGACTTATAAGAAAAGGGACTTTTTATCAAAACACACATTTCAAAAAGGCTCAACAGGTAACCTAAGGAATAAAAAAAACCCCAAGATAAAAAAGCAAATATCCTAATTAAAATGATAACAATGGTAGTACTATGTCCAATTTCCAGAAGAACCACCAAACTGATTTCCAGAGTGGTTGTACCAGCTTGCAATCCTACCAGCAATGAAGGAGGGTTCCTCTTTCACCACAACCTCACCAGCATCTGCTGTCACCTGAGTTTTTATGCTAGCCATTCTGACAGTTGTGAGGTGGAATCTTAGGGTTGTTTTGATTTGCATTTCTCTGAGGACTAAGGATGTTGAACATTTCTTTAGGTGCTTCTCAGCCATTCAGTATTCCTCAGTTGAGAATTCTTTGTTTAGCTCTGTACCCTATTTTGTAATAAGGTTATTTGGTTCTCTGGAGTCTAACTTCTTGAGTTCTTTGTATATATTGGATATTAGCCCTCTATCAGATATAGGATTGGTAAAAATCTTTTCCCAGTTTGTTGGTTGCCATTTTGTCCTATTGACAGTGTCTTTTCACTTACAGAAGATTTGCAATTTTATGAGGTCCCATTTGTCAATTCTTGATCTTGGAGGAAAAGCTATTGGTGTTCTGTTTAGGAAATTTTCCCCTTTGCCCATGTGCTCGAGACTCTTCCCCAATTTCTTTTCTATTGGTTTCAGTGTCTCTGGTTTTATGGGGAGGTAATTGATCCATGTGGACTTGAGCTTTGTACAAGGAGACAGGAA